>NW_028280835.1:500000-800000 GCF_059751285.1 Brachycentrus maculatus | reverse complement strand
CTTTCTTTCTTAAGAGTCCTGAATCAAAATGTAAAAAAAAAAATGTATTTATTATTACCGTAGAACAGAGCTACTTGAACTTTGATGTGTTACTTGAGCCCAGTACAAAAAAAATATTTAGATCTGTATTTGGTCTACAATAATGAACGTATCGACATGATTCATTGTTTCCCTGACAGGTGACACTTATACGTTCATTATTGTAGACCAAATACAGATTAATTTTTTTTTGTACTGGGCTCAAGTAACACATCAAAGTTCAAGTAACCTTGTTCTACGGTACTTAAATCAATAGATAAACCATAAAAGAATATGTTTACAAAGTGATTGAGGCCAATTCGAAATATTTTCAAAAACATAAAACTGAAGGCATACGAGCATCGAGGCAGATATATGTACAAACGCTCGCCTTGTTATTATAAACTTTAAAACACATTTTCTCTAGTTTTTATTTTCACAATGTTCTAAATTGGCGGATGTGATAGCTAAAATACTAAATGACTGTTTGATTGATTTTTTTGTAAACTTTAGTATAAAATTTTCTTCCAAGTAAAGTAAAAAAAAATGGTTAAAACATTTATTTAAATAATTTTTATAGCGCCTTAAAGTGAATTAAAACCCGCCCAAAAAAATATTTCTTATTCCGTTTTTGCCTCTTTTTTAGTTGACCTAGAAGAAAAATATATATAATTAATAAATCCTTTATTTGAATACTGCAGCGATAAGACGTCCGTGAAATATGCTTAGAAATCTGTTATATGTATTTTTTTATTCTTCAAATTTTTTTTGTATTCATCAAACATATCATAGTCGTACAGGAGAAAGTGACCAACTAACAAAACGTAAAATGTTCAGGAGGGTAATTTAAGTCACTTTTGCTTGGCAAGAAAATAAACATCAATGCAGTTAGTCATTTTTACCAAGTCAATATAGTCATTATCCTTCCAAGTTTAAAATCCTTTGGGATTTTTTCAGGGCAATATTAAACTACAATAGTAAGATATCATCAAATGGTCAATGATCACTTTGTTGTAAAAAATGCACTTGGTCACTTTCTCCTGTATGACTATGATGTATAAAACCATGCTTCAAAATTCAATAACTTCATTTCTTTCTTCCCCTACTAAAAAAAAAACCCACAAAAATGCTGTTTTACGATATTCTTATTCAGGACATCCCCTTATTCAATGTTTCCAATCCCAATGATCCCTATTTATTTGTAGATCGGGTTGAGCTTTGCTGATACATCATACACGGAAGAAGTTCCCGAAAACGCTACGGCACACACACTTCTTAAAACCATCATTATTATAAACCAGAGAGCACACAGCGAGAACATACCTCTCAAGTGTGAAATCACCAAAGGCAATGAAGAAGGTACAGTATTTAAAAAAAATTAACATGAGCTTTGAAATAAAGGTTATTTATTGATGTGACTTGTTTTTGGTATTGAATAATAAGTTCACAAGAGGTTGCAATCACAAGAAAACGCAATGTGAAATATTTTGAGTGTGTCCAAACTTTTGTTCACAAATGCTGTATTTGCTCCACTTAGGTTTGTTAGTTATATGTTTGAAGATTTATCTCAGCATAGATGAAGAAGAATATAGAAATCTGTGCATTTACAGGGCTTACGGACTGTTATTGGCTTGTTTAAGTTATCACACTGTTTAATGTGTAACATTCGCTTTTTTACCTATGATTGACAACCACATTTTATCACAATTTCCCAAAATTTAAGCGATGTCGTTGTTAATCATAGGTATTCTACCCATTTTTCAATTGAAGCATAAATACAAATTCTGTAAATTTGAGTTATGTGGTTGTGAATCATAGGTAGAAAGGTGAATGTTACGCAGTGTAAAAAGTGACTGCTTAAACCACCCAATGACAAATTGCAAGCCCTGTAAATACCCAGACTTCCGTACTGTTATTCATCTATATTAAAATATTAATATCAAAAATCTAGATACATGACGAGTATAAACCAAAATTACTGATAATTTTAAACATAACTTACAATTTTCAACCATTGATGGACTACATTCCAATTTGTATTGCAAAATGTGAAGTTTTTCTGTAATTGAAAATAACAAGTTTAAATTTCGTCCATCCGGTTATTCATCTACTAAAATAAATATTCTATTTTATTAAATAAACTCATATTTGGACCATCATTTTAAAAATGCCAATATTTCTTCTAGGTCTATTCTATGCTGTGATGACAGATGACAAGAACTGTGCCATATACCTGATAGCCCCTCGACTGGACTACGAGAACCAGACAGAATATAATCTGGAGATCCATCTGGACTCCTTGCAAGGGCTGGTCAACCCTGATCGAAGCTATGCAAGCCTCCGACTGCACGTGGCCGACGTCAATGACAACTCTCCGTACTTTGTCTTCCCGGAGCAGCCGGAGATCAAGGGAGCCAGGAAGAAGTACTATGCAGTGGTCACCAAGGATGTCGATTTGGACACCAACATCGTCCAAGTTCAGGTAAGATAATAAAACTCAAAATTCTTTAGATTTTTTGTGTTTTTAGATTACAGACAATATCTTTTATTTATTTATTTTTAAACGTATTACATACAAAAGTCTTGTATATAATATTCCCGATGGGTAATTTCCATTAGTCATTTTGGGATATGGGATTAAGGTTAACACAACTTAAACACAAATAAGACATTTATAACATTTTGAGTGTGTCCAAATACTTGTTCACAAAACCTGGATTATCTCCAATTACAGGAGTTATTTTCATATTATTTTTTGACATCTCATCAAAGATGAAGAAATTAATAAAAAGCTTCTTTACATCTCACCAATAGATGTCTCTAGTGAAGTTCTAGTGATTCAAGAACAAGGTTTCTAAATTGGTTCATATATATAGAACTTCCAAGAATTTGAGTAGTGTGGTTGTCAATAATGGGTAGAATTGGTGAATGTTACACGTGTGTAAAGTGATCACTTAAACCAGCCTATGATGGTCGTCAGCCCCGTAAATGCCCAGACTGCCATATTCTTCTTCATCTTTGATGAGATGTCAAAAAATAATGTACAAATAAGAAAGTTTAAAAAAAAGGATAAAATATTAAACAAAACTAACACAGGGCAAAATATAAAACAATAAATTAGTGTAGTAAAAAGGCATATTAAAAAAAACATATGGTAAGAAGCATGTTTAAAGGAAACAAATGAGAAAATATAACTAATCACTAACACAAATACCTTTCCATAAAGTAAATATACATATTAACCAGCCTAAATATACGGCCGTACATGGTCTTCCAAACAAAATTTCCTCAAATTATGGGCATACATGAACGGCTGCGCTTATAACTAAACCCTTATGATATTTATTTCTAAAATGGCACTTGTACTGCCATCTATAATTGAATTGAAATACTAAAACCATACTTCAGATTATTTTTCTGTTTTACCCATGACATTTTACTTGAAACAAAGTTTGTGTGACATTACCGTAATGATGCTGTCAAAGAAAAGTTTGATTTAAATCATATTTACTGATAAAAAAAAATTGTTAAGAAAATATGTTGCCTTACAGCAAGTGTGGCCAACCCGCGGCCCGCCGGGTGTTTACTTGTGGCCCTTTTTTTCCCCTTAAGTGTACATAAAACTAACAAAAGAAAATTCCATAATGCGTAGTTCCATATATGGATATATCTTACTATCGTGGCAATTTTTTCCATGGTATATTCGTGTCAACAAACAATCACAACATTTCGCGATCGACTTTTAAATACACATTGATAAGAATACAAGCTAACCAACTGCTAGATCAACTCAACGTCAAAATGCTATGTAAAAGCTTGCAATGTTTGCAATAGCCATGATTCTAGCAAAAAATCGAAGCAATATTCAGATGGTGAAATGGTTTAGGAATGTTTGGAGAGTGTCGTTAAAATTCTGTGTCTAGAAAAGAAAACGGATTTCTCAAAAAAAGGCCTGTCTCATCAAATTATTACTAGGCGTGTGGACGACATTTGAAAACTAATTGAAGATAATTTGAAAAAAGTCTGACAAACAAAATCAGACATCTCACTAAATTATTTATTTTTATTTTTTATTTACTAAAATTATTTTTTGTATTACCTAACTCTGATCTAATAAAATGATTAATTCACATTTTTGTAAAATCTTCTTTAAAAAAAAACAATATATTTCATATTTGCTTGGAATAATAAAAGAAATTTTGTTTTACGGCCCGGTACGAAATCTCATTTTTAAAATCTGGCCCGGCTGCTGAAAAGGTTGGCCACCCATGCTTTACAGCATTGACTGTTAATAAATTATATAATATATTTTTTTTAAATAAAAACTTACTTAGATATAGTTTTGTCTGCAGAAACTCACTCCCAGACAGGTTAAATAATGCATTGTTTATGCATTTATTTATGCTTACTTGTGCAGGTTATTATACAACTCGTGACAGCTAAAATGATTTTATGACAGAATGTGTGTAAATGTACATATAAATTATTCAAGGACTTTTCTAACTATGTATACTTTTGCACGCTATCTGTTAGATAAAGAAATATCAGTTAAGTCTCTAAGTTTTTGTGTATTCGTATGCAAAAACTCAAGTGTGGTGAGATATTCTTCTTCTTCAAACCCTTATCCGCACCCCAATGGTGCATAGGGCACTGCATCATATAAACGCAGAGTTATCTTGATCTTTAACGCATGAAGGAAAGGTCATCAGCCTTCCGCTTCAGGTACCAGTCCAGGGTAATATTGAATAAATATTAGAGTGTAAAATCAGTAATATTTGGTTTCACCCCCCGTCTGGGAATCGAACTCGGAATCTAAAGGTAACTAAAGATGCCATCCATTAAACCACATAGGTAGACAAAAAAAATCTACATTAATGTAACAAAAAAATCTGCCAATAAGATGGCGACACAATTGTAATTGATAGAGGAAGATATATCATTGATTAAAATAATAAATTCCGTTTTATTTACACTGTTTAAAGAAATGCGCACAAACTTTTTGACTGACCTAATACTTGATGTTTTCACTCTTACCAAAATGTTTTATTGAATATTTTGCAGGCTAAGGACTTGGACAGTGGAAACTTTGGTAGAATTCAATACAAGGAATCTTCCTGGAGCAATTCAGCGCAGGATTATTTCAACATTGATTCCAAATCCGGAGTCATCAAGAATTCAAAAACTTTTGAAAGTGTTCCCGAAGAACAGCTCCCGTTTGTTCTGAATGTCGCTGCAAGGGATAATCCCGGATCCAGAAGTGACTATACCACGGCCATTGCTCCCGTTATTGTGAGTTACATAATCTTATATTCTTCTTCTTCTAACCGTTATCTGCACCCAAAGGTGTATAGGGCGCTGCATCCCATAGCTGCAGTGTTTATATCGATCATTAATTACATGAAGGCAAAGTGATCAGTTCTGCGCTTCAGGTATCAGTCTTGGGTAATTTTTTGTAAATATTAGAGTGGAAAAATATTTATATTTATTAGGACTCCCTGGGATTTGAACTCAGAACCTCTAGCATGGTAGCCAATCTTAGGTAACTATCGGGAACATACAGACCAATGTTCCGGATAATTTCAGGATTATCGATCATACCGCGCAACAATCGCAAACATTTAACATGCGGATGAAAAATTTCAGGTTAACCTTCTCACCAAAAACAACCAGCTAGTCCTGGTGTTCAAAGACGCCCGTCCGGAGGTGGTGAGGCTGCAGTCCAAGAACATCACCAGAGTGATCGAGGACAAGTGCGACCTGGTGGTCGGAATAGAGAAGTTCTCCTCCCGGCAGTATATCAGCGAGAACGAAACCCTGGAGCTGGACCCCACGGGAACCGACGTCTGGTTTTATGTCATAGACCCCGACACGGGAAAAATTCTGGACAGAAATTCGACCAGAGTTCAAAGGTGCATATCATAATTTATTTTTATTGATACACGGCCTTGTAAACTTTCAAATGTGCATTCGATAGCTTTGCGACCCTAACAGACACTTGTCAGATATGCCAGATGTGACAAATTTTACCAAGCCTTATCCAAAGAAAAGAAGAAAAAAAACCTTCGACTTTTATTATTATTGTTTTGTCAAAAAATAAACAATGTTTCATATATCACAGTGAAGAGCCCTTGAAGTGGTATTCTACAAAAATAGCGCTTTATAAATTAATAATAAATAATAATAAACCCTTATCCGCACCCAAATGGTGCATAGGGCACTGTGTCATATAAACGCAGTGTTATCTTGATCGTTTACACATGAAGGAAAGGTGATCAGCCCTTCGCTTCAGGTACCAGCCCATGGTAATATTGAATAAATATTACAGTGAAAAAATCACTTATATTTATTTTTACCCCCTTGGGAATTGAACTCAGGACCTCCAGAACGGTAGCCAAGCGTGCTGACCGTTACACTGCGGAGGCGGACAATATAAATATATAAATATAAATTATCTAAAATTATTATTTTCTTACAACATTTTGAGTGTGTCCAAAAACTTGTTCACAAAATCTGGATTATCTCCAATTATAGGAGTTATTTTCATATTATTTTTTGACATCATCAAAGATGAAGAAGATGCCCTGACTTCCATATTCTTCTTCATCTTTGATGAGATGTCAAAAAATAATATTATTTTCTTGTTGTAAAAACTACTTAATTAAAGTAATATCCCCGGGAATCTTGACTCCTCAGTAAACCATTGACAATGGTCGTCGACTATACTCAGTGGATTATTGTTGGTAATACCCTCTTAACCCTCTCCAATCATCTCTCGCTTCGATTAAAATAATATATTCTTTTCCAGGTCTATTCTGGAGCCTTCCGCCCAGTCCAACATAACGTTCGTGGTGTCGGGGGTGGCCCGCGCCACTGCGGAGGGGGTGAGGGCCCCGCTCCCCACCCCCTCCCCGCCGCGGCCCCGCCTGCAGCCCGCGGCCCCCGACGCCTTCCCCTACGCGCTCATCATCATAGCCTGCATCATCTTCATCCTGGGCATCGCGGGCATTATCTACATATGCGTGTCGTGGAACAGGTAAATAAATTTAAACAATAGTTTTTATATGTTTTTCGTGCTTTAGTAGGCACGAGTAAATACACCAAAATGTGCTTATTATCTCTTTGGGACCTTTAAGTTTTGATTACAATAATCGGCTGATAAGAGGATGAATTTTTTTTGTTGTCGATTTTTTCGACTTTATAGTATCGTGGATAGCGCGGTTGGTTACCATTCTTTTCAATTCAAACCCTTATCCGCACCCCAATGGTGCATAGGGCACTGCATTATATAAACACAGTGTTATGTTGATCGTCTACACGAAAGAAAGGTGATCAGCCCTCCGCTTCAGGTACCAGTCCAGGGTAATATTGAATAAATATTAGAGTGAAAAAATCACTAATATTTATTTGACCCCCCCTGGGAATCGAACCCGGGACCTCCAGAACGGTAGCCGAGCGTGCTGACCATTACACTACGGAGGCGGACATTACTATTCTACCATTCGGTTACCATTTTAGTGAATGAAATTATCTTTATTAACCGTTTTAGTGTTAATTTTTTTATTAAAGATTTTTGGCAAAAATGATCCATTTCAAATTTACTGGACATTGTATTAGCAAAATCACCGCCATTATTAGTATATCGACGGTTGCGCTTTTGGAAAAGTATAACAGAGTCGATAAATTGATTCTCAGCACTCTAAAGGTTAAATGGTCTAGAACAGTTGTCAGTTACCTTTTGCGAGACTGGGTAAAAAATTTCAATTTTGTTAATTTCATTTGATAAGTGGGTAAATAAAAAAAAATTAAAGATATTTTTTTTATAAAATAAAGTATGTACACGTGTGTATAAATACATTATTTTCTTTTTTTAATTAATGTTTTACTTAGTAGATACCACTATTTCTCAAAATCTACTATGACACGTGTTTTGATGCATTCCGCATAATTTTCAAACACCGTATTTAAAAAAAAGGTGATGAATGCATGGAAACACGTGTCACGGTAGATTTTAAGAAATAGTAATATTTACTAAGTAAAATATTAATTAAAAATGGATAGATTTTACCACAAAGTGAGTGCCGAATCAATTAATGAAAATACATTATTTTCAATGAGTAAATAATTTTATAATAAGAAATATCATCATATTTTCTTGATGGGTGATTCAAAGTGTCGTAGTGGGCAATTCAACTACCCGCGCGTACTTGGTTGCTGACCACTGGTCTAGAACTAAATTTAGAGCTGCCCAAAACAAGGATAATTAAGCTCGAGTGAGTCAATGTCAGGATGATCTGACATGACACGCGCAGAAGAACTAAATTTAGTATCCCTAATTTTTATCCTTAATTATTTTTGTCCGCCTCCGTAGTGTAATGGTCAGCACGCTCGGCTACCATACTGGAGGTCCCGGGTTCTATTCCCAGGGGGGGTCAAATTAATATAAGTGATTTTTTCACTCTTATATTTATTCAATATTACCTTGGACTGGTACCGGAAGCGGAGGGCTGATCACCTTTCCTTCATGCGTACACGATCAAGATGACACTGCATTTATATGGTGCAGTGCCCTATGCACCATTGGGGTGCGGATAAGGGTTTGAAGTAGAAGAAGAATATCTCACCAAACTTGAATTTTTGCACACGAATACAGACAAACTGAATTTTGAATGTTTTACAGGTATCGGAACTACAAAGCGCGGATGCAGCGTCACTACAGCAACGCCCCCGCCCGCTACGACCCCGTCATCAGCGGCCCCGCTCCGAGCGTGGACACGCCGAGCCTCAAGGAGTACGAGACTCAGGTCCTCAACATGGCGGTTCCGCTGGACGACTGCGACAGCTGCAATGACCTGCAGTTGGACTTCAGCGCCAACAACCACACCTTCAGCCTCGACAACGTCAGCTATATCACCAAAGATAATGGTAAGGATGCTAAAAATTAAATGAATACAATTATTGATCGAGGCTTTTGTTAAAGTGAGCTAAAAGCAAACAATCAACAATTGCAAAATGAATTATTTTTAATTGGTCTGGGTGTTTGTGATGTATTTTTCACATTTCCATCCCTATCCTTACTATCCTACCTGCAGACAAGCCTCTTAAATAGGAATAACACGGGTTATTCCTATAGAAAAAAAAGTAATTTTATTGCTTCCCTAGTGAAGTGGTTAGTGCGTTTGGCTACCGTTATGGATGTCTTGGATGGGTTCCCCAAAGAGTCAAAACATAAATCAGTCTTTTTTCACTGTTATGTGTGTTTAATCTCACCGTAATTAACAATCAAGATTCAGTGTGTCAATATGATGCAATAATAGGGTGTAGATAAATGGTTGAAAGGAGTATCTTTTATTTGTGAAAATAGGAAAATTTTTATGTACGTATATTGTTTAAAATACATAATTTGTAAGTAAATAATAAGCCTAGAAAAAATGTATATATGTATTTTAATATTTGAATAAATATTCACACATTCATTTCTTTGAAAAGGGAATATATATAGACATTTGCATGACTTACAACTTAGCTGGCTTAAGTGAAAGAGCGAGTGTTACGAAATGTGTAAACTGATCGCGCATATTCCATGACCTCATAGCATTCTATACTATTCTATTCTAAGAGGCATTCCTCATAAATTCCTTATAAAAATAAAACAATTTGATAACAATCTCTTGATGGTAATTTCCAGTATTAGTTTAAAAAGATATTCAAACCATGATAAAATTTTATTTGATTTCCAGGACAAAACAGCCCAACCTCATCCGAGGCAGCCACAACAGCCCGAGCTTCGAGCGTGGCCAGCCCGACCGACTACCTGCACTCCAACGTCCACACGCTGAACCGCAACAATGCCAACTCCCTCTACCGCAACAACCACCACCACCTGTCCACGCTGCCGCGCAACGACCACCAGAACAACTCCTTCCTGGACACCTTCGGGCGCAACAACATGCGCAGCCAGCAGAACAACACCTACAACCGGAACAACAAGAGCAACCTCAACATGCTCGCCAAGTCCGCCGGGAAGGAGAAGAACGACAACAAGAATAACAACACCCTCAAACGGGAAGGGGCCATCATGGCGTACGACGAAATACCGGGACACAATTCCGGATTCCAACGGTAAACGTTTTTAATCTTCTTTTTTATCTTTTTCCATGTTTGCTCCCTAGGCATATGGCCAACACGAGACGTCTCCAAGTCACTGCCACGCGCCATCTCTTTGGCTTCCACCCAGGTCAGTCTGGCAACTCAAAGTTCCGCTGAGTATAGTCAGTGAATGGCCAGCGGCCTCCCCGGGGTTGGAAATGGAAACACGAGGGGTTAATGCTCTCAGGTGGCATATCCTTAGTTTTTTAATACTTGACAAATAACCAAATCAATATAACTACCTCAAGGGCTCTTTACTGTGATTGAATTGGAGAAAAGGAGATAGTGGAAATGATTTAGCGAAAAAATCATTTTTAGTCTTTTTCTAAAGATCATCTCACTCTCACTGTTTCTAACTACTGGTGGAAGAGCATTGATTCGGATATGCTTGTGAGATTTCTGATTTATTCAACCGGGACACTGGAATGCCTCCAGCGTTCTTCTTCTTCATGAGCCCTCTGTCCTCCACTGCTGGAAATAGGCCTCTTCCGTATCCTTCTATTTCCTTTGGTCGGTTGCTGTTTGCAGCCAGTTTCTACCCCCCACAGCGACTATGTTGTCTCTTTTGGGGTCTTCCGACGCCTCTTTTGTTCTCCCAAGGTCGATCCATCTTAAAAATTTTATGGTCCAGACCCCCAGCGTACAGTACAGTGAAATAAGTGACAAAGTTTAGAAGTGTATGGAAGTGAAGCATAGAATTAGTAAAAGAAGGATGTAAGTAGACTGAATGTATTAGAAATACGATCTCTCTGATGAATGTGCGGAAAAATGATGTATGATAGGTGTTCGAATGGTGATGTAAGGAAAGATTGTAAGCGTAGTTAGTTAAAAATATATTAATTTGTTAATTTTTTTAATTTCAGGTCTTCTGATGATGATGGAATGGTTAGTCCATCGAATGACAACGTGACCTTTGGAAAAAGGGACTATTCCCAATTAGGATTTTCATATATCAATGACAGATCTCCTGTCGAGACTACAACCGAATTATAAATTTAATGTAATAACGAATTATAGTGTTATAATTAGGCTAGTAATTATTACGCAAATTCAAAATGCCAGGTGGCTGCAGCCCAGTCACTAGAAAAACAGAATAAAACTATAAATACATAAAATTTCATCAACCCTTCGACCACCACTGACACTACACAAATGGTTGTAACACTACACAAACATAAGGTGTCACACAATCTGACACCACACAAATCGCTCACTCCTTTCAACAACATTACATATCAAAAATAGTCAATTTTCAGTTGTGCATGTTTTCGGAATGCCCAAAAAATGTACTAAATCCCAGCAAAAGCGGCATATTTTTAACTTAATATTTATCCGCTACAGAGAAAGTGTTGTTTTTGCTTTCAAGTTAAAAAAATAGTACAATCTTAAGTGCCCAAGAAATTGCTGCAATTCTATTTATCTTCACGTTCCTGCCTTTCGTTTCCTTATTCATTTAGCAGTCCGCCACCGTAGTGCAGTAGTCATTGCGTTAGGCTACCGTGCTAAAGGTCGTAGGTTCGATTCTCAGTGAGGTCCAAATAAATATTAACAATTTTTCACTCAAATATTTATTTATTCATTTCACTCAACTTGAGACAAGATGGCCGATCTTTTATATAATTTAAGATGGCTGACTGATTTATTTATTCAGACTACCAATGACTATTTGTTACGATTACAAAAAATAGACTGCTGTATTTTCAAACGCAAATTCTAAATAATCTAGTGACTGGAGCGCAGAATTGAGTCCGTCCATTAAATGAGAACCAATAATGAAGTCAAATTAATATCTTTATTGTGTTCACTTTTTATTATAAATTAAAATAAGATCCTACACTTTTTTGTATGATAACGGTTTGATTTGTTTACTTTTTATTTATAGTATTATATTTAATACAGATTCATACCGCCAGTAACAATAAAATAAATATTTATTTTGTCAATTTTTATTTTTGTATGAAAACATTTTTTTTACAAATCTGGTGTCCCAATGTAGTAAAACATGGTATAGAATTTTTAATTTATTTGAGTACAGCTGTACCCGGCCATGCGTTACTGTGGCTCAGCCTGTTTAAATGGAAAAAAACAATCATTTCTACTCTACTAAAAAAACTATGAAACAATAATGCAATCGAAAACATTGAAAATGCTTACTGATGCACTGTCAAGAAGCACGCTATCTGCCATATGTATGAAAATACTCCATTCAATACCTTTATAATAGTTTATTTTATATAAAATGGATGTAATGATTTGGAAAATATGCAGGTAAATTTAATTGATTAAAAATTTAATAGGCACATTTTATTTCTGATGTGATATAGAACTTTTAAATATACCATTTTATTATCCTGATTTCCATAATAATGTTAATTTAATATGATTACCATTAAAATTCTAATCATATGTTTTTGAAATTGAAGTGAATAGCATTGTTTTAATTAAAGTACCGAACAAAAAATATAATTGCAAAAAAATCTCATGTGCATATTATTTTTTTTTATCAGAAAATAATTCGATTATATATTAGTCTGAACAATTTAAAAATTATATCCGTTCGCTCAAATGCTTAAAACTTCTATGTCAAAATAGACTTAATTATTGTCATATAAAATTGTTATTTGAAAAATTAAACATAATTATTTTTATATAAATTTCTTGTCATGTCGAAAATATTAATTAGGTATTGTAGATATTTTAATTGAACTATTTTTAAATGAACTGATATTATTTGTACATAAATATAATGTAAAATTATTTTTATATTTAGCCATATTCTTTACAGCTCAGTAATGTGTAACAAAAAATCTATTATATTTGTAGACCAGGTATTTTTATTTTTTTATATACATAGTAAGATAAGAAGAAAAGAGATTAATACATTTAAAACTATGTACATACAAAATTTTATTTTTATAATAAAAAAAATATCTACTCTGATTTTAACCCTTACTGGTCCAATGTCGAATTTCATTCAACATTGATTTTTTGCTCTTAGGTCCCATGTTGGATGCTATTCGACATTTTTTTCATCATAAGTATTATTTATTTAAATTCCAAGCTTACATTTTTGTCACTCGTATCTATTACAACAGTATGTGGACCAGAGGACAAAAGTTTTTTTCCATTTTTTTTCATATATTTAAATATATATATATATATATATATATATATATATATATATATATATATATATATATATATATATATATATATATATATATATATATAAAATATATATATATATATAAAATATATATATATATATAAATATATATATATATATATATAAATATATATTTATATATATATACGAGGTGTGGCAATTAAATTCCGATAATTTGTAAATAAAACACAGGCAAATAAAGTTAGCAGCTAAACTTTTTTAACGGCCTTCACAGTAGTCTCTTTCTAACTCAGAACAATGTTTTTAACGTTTCTTCCATGATAAGAAGCCTTGATAGTCCCTTAAACTTAGACCTTTCAAGATGACGGTCGCAGCCTCTTGGATGGCTTCAACTCTGCCATGATGGGTTCCTTTAAGGTGACTCTACATTTTCAGTCAGTCATGTCTGCGACCGAGTTAAAAAAATTATATCTTTGGATATTTAATGGAATAGTTACAGCTGCGATTTTCGAATTGTTATACTCGGTTACAATTTTATCCTGAAAATAGTATATTTTTTCATAGTAACAAAACAGGTCTTATAATAATTATATAATATCCGTCCAATCCAGCCAATTAAGAAGTTTTCCTTTTTTTTTTAATATTTCTGCATATATCCCAGGCCTACCGAATTAGAGAGAACTCCTTTGGGCTTTTCTCGATTATCTTACTTACTTATAACCCTTATCCGCACCCAATGGTGCATAGGGCACTGCATCGAATCGAGGCAGTGTTATCTTGATCATTACTTACATGAAGGCAAGGTGATCACTCTTGCGCTCCAGGAACCAGTCCAGGGTAATATTAAATAAATATTACAGTGTAAAATCACTAATGTTTATTTTCACCCCCCCTGGGAATCGAACCCGGGACCTCCAGCGCGGTAGGTAAACACGCTGACCATTACACCACAGAGGCGGACATTCTCGATTATCAGCGACCATTATTCAAATGTATATGGGCACCGCCAAAGAGACATTAGTACTCATATGTGGTGTGCGTTGTATGGAGGGCAAATGTGACTATTACATCGATTTGATATAAATCCCTTTATATCTTTAGTTACAGATAGGGAAATGATGAAAGAATGTTAGCTATCTAAGGTTATTTAGCTATTTACTTGAACGCCCATAAAATGAAATACCATGAAATCTTAAAAAATAGCCCTACTAAAGGTATAAATTTTACCCTTCCTATTATTAAACGGATATCTTGGGTGTCTTTAAATGTATGAATTATAACCCCCGTACATAAAAATAATAAACTTTAAAAAAAAGCAGGAATTAATAAATGAAAACAAGCTAAAACCCTAAAACCAGCCCCTAAAATTATTATTATTTATCCTAATTGACTAATTGAGTTGATAAAGCAATAATTTTTCAAAATCATATTCAAAATTAGCCCCTATTCCGGATATAGTCAATATCCCTAAAAATATTAAAAATTTAAACATAGTCAAACATAGTCAATATCCCTAAAAATATTAAAAATTTAAAAATTAAAGAATTAAAGAAAATTAAAGAATCAATTCTCTAAACCGAATAATTAAAAAAACCTGACTTACTGTGACGGAGTGGAAGGACCTATTTACCCAGATGCATATGCACCAGTTACGTAGTGTTTTTCTCTGAATTTAATTGCCATACCTCGTATAACATTAATTAGAATTTTCTAAGTGTGTACAGCGAACATGTTAATTATTAAATAAATATAATGATAGTAATAAGATGTATGCTACGAAAATATTATAATGACTGAGTGTTATTTGCAAATTGCCTGTGTAGAACTGTTTTGTACAGTCATTGCCAAATGTTCTACATACTTATGTGCGAATTCGTCTTATACCTTATAGGATTAAGGATATTTGTATACATATTAATATTTAAGTTTAGAAATTTCCCACAAGGAAGAATTGCAAGATGAAGTATGATTGAATTATTTATTTTTGTATATTATTGCTCATAACTGTTTTAATGAATTGGTGTATTATATTTTTATACAGAGTAAATATAAGCTTTATAAATAAATACAAATGTTTGTTTTCTTTTCCCCAACAATGAATGCCATACAAATATATCGCTCACTCCTTTCAAGAACGTCATAAATCAAAAAACTTGATTTTTCAGGAGAATGTTTTTCAAGTTTAAAAATATAATACAATGTATTAAAAATAAATATCAAGCCACTTATTGAAATTTTTACTGTGCAACAGATCTTTTTAGGTAAAACTTGAATCCTTTTTTCCATTTGAAAAATATTAAGTATATTTAAAAAAAAATATTAAACAATACCTTTTCTTCAAAATGCAAAAACCGCACTTTCTGCCCTGTAGCGGGTAAATATTGAGTTAAAAATATGCCGCTTTTGCTGGGATATAGTACATTTTCTGGGCATTCTGAAAACATGCACAACTGAAAATTGACGATTTTTGATTTATGACGTTCCTGAAAGGAGTGGGCGATATGTGTAATAAAACAACAACTATATAGCTTTTTCCGCTTTTATTTTATTTTACCAGTGACCTCATAAGACTGGTCTGATGATGTCGGCAACGACAAAACCTGGTCACTGGTCACATAAAATAAAAGAGGAAAAAAGCTTTATACTTGTTTTATTATATAAAATGCAGTTTCACCGTAAATATCAACAGAAAATGTAAATCTATTTATACTACTACTACTACTAGTATTACCATCACGCCGTTTCTCCGCACGGGTAGGCAGAGAGGATGAAACTCCACACTTTTCTGTCCTGACATACACTCCTCGCCTCCTTCACATCCATACATCTAGTCATATACATGCCCTCCGATTACGCAGACTTTTGACACTGCCAGATTTTAAGTTCTGAGTGATCTGATCGTGCCAAGTATTTTCAGTCGTCCTCGTTCTGTTTTCCCTCACACATTCGCCACATATATTTTTTTAGTAATTATTTTTTTTTATTTAAACTTCATGTACAGAATATAAAAAGTACATTGGCGGGCTTATTGCTAAAAAGCAATATCTTCCAACCGACCAAAGACGGACTAGTGATATTGATCAAAACGTATGATACCATATATAGCCGTTTGCAATCAGAGGGTAGATAGTACTTGAACATTTAAAAAACATAAATTACAAATTGACATTTAAAAAAAAAACATAAATTACATATTAATATACCAATTACCAATTAACAAAAGACGATAATAAGGAGGGCAAAGGAAGAAGGGAGTTTAGGGAAGGAGGTAGAGGGAGGAGGTTTGATCGACAGTTAGGATTCTGATGACAGATAGTAATGTCTCAGACGTTTTTAAAAGTTAATACATATTATTGTCTGATGTAATAGATTTTTTCAAAAAACTAAAAAATAAAAAGAGGAAAAAGAAAAAAAAAACAAATAAGTATTCTAGGATTCTAATGATAAATAGGTAGGGTCAGGTAGCAAGTTTAAGGAAGAGAGGAGGGGTCAGGGGAGGAGGAGATGGACAGTTAGGGTTCTAAGGTAAGATAATGATGTTTCAGGCGTTTTTTGAAGGTTAAAATAGAAGGTGCATTTTTTACGTGTAGAGGTAGTTCATTCCAGAGTCTAGCCGCTTGGACAGTAAAGGAATTACTGAGGAATGCTGTGTTGTGGCAAGGAATGGAGAGTGTTCTCTCTTGGGAAGAGCGAAGCGATAGACCATGATCAGAAAGGTAAACGAAGTTTTCTACAAGATAAATTGGTGCACTGGGGTCGTGAAGAATGTTATATAGTAGGGCGAGAGATTGTGAATTTATGCGTTGTTTAAAATGAAGCCATTTTAATTCAGTGCGACAGGGTGAAACATGGTCATATTTCCTTAAGTTAAAAATAAAGTGAATACCATGATTCTGAAGACGCTCCAGACGATTAATAAGTTCCGTGCTAGCGTCAAGGTAACATATATTAGCATAACACAGAGAAGATAGGAGGACAGATTGTGACAGATTTATTTTAGCAGTGGGCGGAAGAAAATTTTGTAACCTTTTTAATGAGTGGAGAGTCTGGTAAAATTTTTTACTAACTTCAGTTATCTGTTCATTCAAGCTTAAGTGTTGGTCCATAAGATACCAAGGTTTTTTACACTTTTCGTAAAAGGAATCGGAGATTTGTTAATTACTAAAGGTGATAAAGTAGTTAAGTTTAGAAGGGAAATTTGTCTACGACTACCTATAACAATGGCTTGAGATTTTTTTGGGTTAATCAGTAAACCATTTTCTTTGGACCAACAAGAGATTGAATAGAGATTAGAGTTTAACGTTTTTATAGCATTGTCAACATTTTTGACATCAGTGTGAAGATAAATTTGAAGGTCGTCGGCGTAGAGATGATAAGAACAACTCAAGTGGGTAGATATGGTGTTTATGAAGATTGAGAAGAGGAGTGGAGAAATAACGCTACCCTGAGGTACCCCTGTGCTTAACCAATTAAACTCTGATGATTTATCTGGCAGAATAACACTTTGGCTTCTCCCATTTAAAAAAGCTGAATACCATTGTATAACTGAATGTGAGAAATTGAGGGAGCTTAGTCGGGCGAGAAGTATATCAAAATCCACAGAATTGAATGCACTGCTAAAATCTAGGAGAGCCAGGATAGTAAGTTGTCTATCATTCATAGCGCGTTAATTATCTCGTTATCCATTCGCTCCACATGTCCATACCACCGTAAAGAACTCTTCCTAATCTTTTCAATTATTTCTCGTTCAGCCTTACATTACTTTCTTACATTTATTTATTTATTTAATCTATTTATAGCATGTAATAATTCCAAAGCAAGTATGATAGTTCTAACACAAATAGGTAAATCCAAAACATCAATGTTCCATACATTCGATAAACCCATCTTCTTCTTCTTCTTCTTCTAACTCTTATCCGCATCCCAATGGTGCATAGGGCATTGCATCGTATAGAAGCAGTGTTATCTTGATCGTTAAATACACGAAGGAAAGGTGATCAGCCATCCGCTTCAGGTACCAGTCCAGGGTCATGTTAAATAAATATTAGACTGAAAAATCACTAATATTTATTTTGACCCTCCTGGGAATCGAACCCGGGACCTCCAGCATGGTAGCCTAGCGCGCTAACCACTACACTATGGAGGCGGACAACTACAGAACCCATCTATAGAAAGGTAAAACTGTACAGGGTGGCGCGGTAAATTATCACCCTATCGGAAAATGTTATAATTTTGGCAAATGGCATCGTACGACAATCATATTTTTAATTATGATTTTATGTTATAAGACCATTTGTTACAAGACTTTTGGTTTCTCTATGAGTGTATTCATTAGTGTATTTTTTAGTTTTGTATTAGATACTGTGTATATGTATTATATCTTAAAGGCTTCAGCCGTTCAATAAATAAATATTTGACACATCGCTCACTCCTTTCAAGAACGTCATAAATCAAAAATCGTCGATTTTCAGTTGTGCATGTTTTCGGAATGCCAAGAAAATGTACTATATCCCAGCAAAAGAGGCATTTTTTAAATTTAATATTTACCCGTTACAGGGCAGAAAGTGTTGTGTTTGCATTTTGAAGAAAAGGTATTGTTTAATTATTTTTTTTAAATACTAAATATTTTTCAAATGGAGAAAAAACCTTCAGGTTTAACCTAAAAAGATCTCTTGTACAGTTAAAAGTACAGTAAGTGGCTCGATATTTATTTTTAATACATTGTATTATATTTTTAAACATTAAAAACGTTCTCCTGAAAAATCAAGTTTTTTGATTTATGACGTTCTTGAAAGGAGTGAGCGACATATGAACAAGACAGCTGCAGTATACATACAGATTCAGGGTGGCGCAAAATTAATCATCCAATTTTGTTTATGAATTATTTTTTTACTAAATAGAAAAAAAATTATCGGATCTGATGAAATCTTTAAATGGACCTTAATTTTTTTTTCCGCTAAGTGGAAAAAGGTGACATCCGCCAAGTGGCTGCCGCCAGTATTGATAGGCATTTGTGCCCGTTTTATCGATTTGTAAAACAGTATAAACTGCAGTTTACAAATTTGAAATACGTTTGACGTACGACGCCATTTGCAAAAATTATAACATCTTCCGAATGGGTGATTAATTTTGCGCCACCCTGTATAAATATTTTTTTGCACACCTTGGTAAAATTTCGCATGTTTAAACAATTCGAGATTTAGGTGTAAGGTGTGCTCGATGGAAAATTAACTTTTAATCATCACATTGAGCGCATAACCGACAAAGCACTCGGAACACTTGGATTTATATTACGCACAAGTAAACCTTTTGATAAAACGATCACTCTTAAAACTGTATATTTTTCTTATGTGCGTAGTTTACTTGAATTTTCGTCGCCAATTTGGTCTCCTTCTCATAAAAATCACTCGGGTAAAATTGAAAGAATACAAAAAAAAAATCGTAAAAATACACACACACACACACACACTCACTCACCCCAACCAACATAACTTTCATAAGAATAGTATTATCAGTGGATTTTTTTAATTGGCTGTAGATTTGTTAATTGTTGTTGTATATTGTTTTGTAGTGGCTGAGAAAATCCCAAATAAATAAAATAAATAAATAAATAAAATCACTTTTTGTTAAAAAAAAACAGCAAAGGTATTTTTCTTGGGCGTAACAAATACAATAAGAAAACTGAAAACTGAAGGAATGTAAAACTCAGTCTATTAATTTATTTATTTTATCAAGCTCTTTTTTAATATGGAATAAATAAATATTAGAGTGAAAAATCACTTTTATTTATTTGATCTCCCCTGGGAATCGCACCCGGGACCTCCAGAATGGTAGCCGACCGTGCTGACCATTACACTACGGAGGCGGACATAAAAGAAATAAAAGTGATATTTTTACTCTAATATTTATTCAATATTACCCTGGACTGGTACCTGAAGCGGAGAGCTGATCACCTTTCCTTCGTGTGTTAACGATCAAGATAACACTGTGTTTATATAATGCAGTGCCCTATGCACCATTGGGGTGCGGATAAGGGTTTGAATTGAATTTTTAACATGGACAAAATTCTTCCAACCCTCATTCACAACAAATGGTGCATAGGACACTGCTTCATATTGACGCAGTGTTATATTGATGGTTAATTTCATAAAGCAAGGTAAGTATTAGGTAAGTTCTAGGTTTCAGGATTAGTCCAGGATGTATAAATTTTTACATGTTTACATCATAGATAAAAAATAATATGGATTTCAGAGATTACGACCTGTCATGGGCTGGTTAAGTTATCACTTGTTTACAACATTCACCATTGATTGACAAGCACACTACAAAATTTTTGGAACTCCTACATTTTTTTGGGTTTTTTAACATGAAAAAAAAAAAAAAAATTCACGAAATCTATGTATATTATTTTTTGACATCTTATCAAAGATGAAGAAGAATATGGAAGTCTGGGCGTTTACGGGGCTGACGACCGTCATAGGCTGGTTTAAGTGATCACTTTACACACGTATATCATTCACCAATTCTACGCATTACTGACAACCACACTACTCAAATTCTTGGAAGTTCTACATATATATGAAGCAATATTGAAAAATTGTTCTTAATCTAGGATTCGGACCTCACATAGTAATAAAAGAGTTCCTGCTCAATAAAAAGCTTCTTTTCATCTCAGCAATAGACGTCTCTAGTGAAGTTCTAGTGATTCAAGAACAATGTTTCAATATTTGTTCATATATATATAGAACTTCCAAGAATTTGAGTAGTGTGGTTGTCAATAATGGGTAGAATTGGTGAATGTTACACGTGTGTAAAGTGATCACTTAACCAGCGTAAGCCATGTTAATACCCAGACTTCCATATTCTTCTTCATCTATGTTGAGATGTAAAAATGTATGAAGTAACTCCTAAGTGGAGAAACCCAGATATTTGAACAAGTATTTGGACACTAAAAATGTTGTTAACACTGCATGGAAAATACCTAGTTAAAATATGGTACGTATTCACAAAATCAGTTAAATGATTAATTTAAATAAATTATTTTCATACAGTGCCATATACATATCGCTCACTCCTTTCAAGAACGTCATAAATCAAAAATCGTCAATTTTCAGTTGTGTATATTTTCGGAATGCCCAGAAAATGTACTGTATCCCAGCAAAAGAGGCATATTTTAACTTAATATTTACCCGCTACAGGGCAGAAAGTGTTGTTTTTGCATTTCGAAGAAAAGGTATTGTTTAATTATTATTTTTAAATAGACTAAATATTTTTAAAATGGAGAAAAAACCTTCAGGTTTTACCTAAAAAGATCTGTTGCACAATAAAAAGTGCAGTAAGTGGCTTGATATTTATTTTTATACATTGTATTATATTTTTAAACTGTAAAAACGTTCTTCTGAAAAATCATGTTTTTTTTATTTATGACGTTCTTGAGTGAGCGATATATACAGCATCTCAATTAATTTTACGCAATATATCGGTCTATGGGTCAGTAAAGTCATTAAGCGGTCGTGTCTGTCCACAGTAGATTGAAGAATGCAAGCAATAATATCGGCATCAGTGTAGTTTGAAAGAAAACTTCATTGAACTCGTAAAAATGCGAAATATGGAAAATCGATTATCCACTGTTTATTATAGACAAGACACCCGACGCAACTATGTACAACCATCTCATGTCGAAAGTCAATGAATCCGTTCAATGTATAAATGATCTGTAAGTGCTGCGATATGGTCGTTTGAAGAGATTTCAATCTTGGTGATGACTTCATTTCTATATGAGATGCTTGGTAATGCGTTATCTAAATATATAAATAGCTATTCTCTTGATAGTTAATGTCATATCAAATATTTATTAGTAACTAACTAACCATCACGCCGCTTCCCCGCAGGGGTAGGCAGAGAGAATAGAGCGGCACACCACTCTGTCCTTGCAAACATTCTTCGCCTCTTCCACGTTTATGCACCTCCTCATACATACCCGCCGATTGTTACGACTCCTAACCTGACCACTTTCAAGTATTTGGCATACCTGATCGTGCCATGTTTTTCTCGGTCTTCCTCTGCTTCTTTTCCCACTAACATTCGCCTCATAAATTTGTTTTACCGTTCTTTCCTCACTCATTCGTTCTATATGTCCAAACCATCTCAACACACCTTTCTTAATTTTATCGATAATGCTTATCTCAGCTTTGCATTCCGTCCTTATTTCACTATTCGCACATCTATCATACATTTATTAGTAAATTTATGAATATGAAATTGAATTTATAAAATGAATTTATGAAAGCAAGGCTGAGATAAGCACTATCGATAAAATTAAGAAAGGTGTGTTGAGATGGTTTGGACATGTGGTACGTATGAGTGAGGAAAGAACGGTTAAACACATATATGAGTAAAATGTAGTTGGAAAAAAAAGCAGAGGAATACCGAGGAAAACTTGGCACAATCATGTATGTTAAATACTTGAAAGCGGCCGGGTCAGGAGTCGAAATAATCGTCGGGTAATAATAATGAGGAGATACTTGAATATAGAATAGAAAACTTTTTATCCAATTAAATATTTAATTTTGAAAAGAAAAGAGTTAGTGAAAGGTAAGAAGTTAAAAAAGTATAAAGAATTTTTTTTTCAATATTATATTCTTAAATTAAAAGTAAAATTTCAACACGTCCGACCCCTAGCGCGGCCGTTCGAGTTCTGAATTTGAACGTTCGAGATCTCAGCCTTAAAAAGACGTTTAGCAGTATGATACTACAATATGAATTATATTTACTAATTTAATTAATAAAAATGATCATCGCGTTGAATAAGGTTTCGAAATAATTGGCACTTTTGTCAACCTACTGTATTGTGCATTCCACTAAAAATAATTGATATAGTTGATGTAACATGACAAAGTATGTATTGAATATGACAGGCCATTGTCGTCTACGCATGCATCAAATTATAGGAGGAATGTAATAGTCCGACGCCAATTAAACTCTAAAATTAGTATGATACCAATTCTTACGATACTAAGCATTATGAATCGTGGAATGAATAAGTGAAAAAAGGTCAATAGTACAAATATATGAGACGAATGTAGTTGAAAACACAATAGAAGAATAGGAAAATCGAGGAAAACTTGCATGGTTAAGTAGCATATATATTAATGTACTTTGGCGTTGCCTGGCCAGGAGTCGGAATAGTCAGATATATGTATTTTGTCCGTCTCCAAAGTGGCTACTTTGCTAGAAATCCCCGGTTTGATTCCCAGGAGGATCAAAATAAATATTTATTCGAAATAACATGGTCCAAAATAGAGAAAAAAGAAAGTACATTTATTTAACAATGCGTAACAGTAATTTGGAATTTACTACATCTCTAGCATATATTTAATATGCGCAGATAGGTATGCCGGTGAATATTTTTGTTACCTTCGATTTAAAAGCTTTTTTTAAAGAAATTAAGATACAATAAACAATAACGAATGTCAGTTTTGATATCCCAATTGACTTATATTCGAGGAAACCTATCCAACATATTTCTTATTCATTTAGTTTACTTTTTACACTTTTTTACACGGTATGGCGTGCAACGTATATCGCCCAATAAATACACTGAACTCCCCAGTTCAGTGTATTCATTATACGTAGGCTTCCATTCCAGTACTTTAATTACTTCTATTCGTATCAACCTTTATTCTTAAAAGTATTAATGGAAAAAATAGACAATATTTTTGAGTCAGACTATTAGATCAGACGTATGTCGTAATGTGTTGATTAAAAAATCTGTCCGCTTCTTAATCGATGTAATTGTAATATACTGAGGACTTCATACAATGTTCGCGAGTTAAAAACAAAACTATGTGGACTAGGAGATGGCATAAGCTGCCGGAGTCCCGTCGGCAGCACGCGGAGGAACCGAGCTATCTTGGCGGGACTTTATCCAGCTCTCTTGTAGGTTCCATTTCACCAAATGGACCTTTAGTTCTAATCCATCCATCGTCATTTGATCGTGCCTGCTGGTCCAGTTGTTCGAGATTTCCGCAAGAAGACCACAGAAATAGGAGAGCTTCGTTGAAGGGGATCTTTCTATAGGACGGCTGATAGTAAGTACGATTATTATAAACAATTTTTGGGGGTAAAAAACGGAATATTATAACAAAATCACGCAAACTCACCTGTCCGTAGTATGTATATTATCATTACAAAATTCACGCAAAATCCGTAATATATATATATTTTTTTAACAAAATCAGGCAAAATCATTTGTCTGTAGTAATTTTTTATAACAAAATCACGCAAAATCATTTGACTAGAATTTTTTTGCAACAAAATCACGCAAAATTATTTGACGGTACAATTTTTTTCTAAGAAAATCACGCAAAATTATTTGATTATTTTATAACAAAATAACGCAAAATAAGTTTTTCGTACTTAGTGCGTTTGGATACCGCGCTGTGTTCGATTACCAGGGGGGTCAAAATAAAAATAAATAAGATATTTTCACTCTCATATTTATCTAATAATACATATAACCCTGGACAAGTACAATAATCTCTGGACTTGCCTTTGTGCAATTTACAATCAAGATAACACTAACTTGATACAATGTAATGCTCTATGTACCATTGGGTACGGATAAAGGTTAGAAGTGTTCTTTTTCACAGTTTTTTTATTGTTGAATTCTTAAATTATTATAGAAGTTTGTTTTTAAAAAACCTGTATTGTTTTTTAAAGTATAAATTACATAAAAAACATAATTCTGGTGTTACTCCCAACATTCTCATTTTTTTGTCTTTTAATTCATACTTATCATACTATATGACCATCGTTTTCAATTAATGTTTTCACAGATTTAGACTTTTTTCTAAAGTCATTACAAATTACAGCCTATTTCTATATATAATTTCCACCAGAAATTGGCATTTTTAAAAAAAACTTATTCAATTTGTGATATGTTAACCGTGTAATGGCCATAAATTTTCTATAGAAATAACAAGATATTTCTCAAAAGTGCGGTTGTGGTCTTCGGCACCAAAACTGTTAAAGAGAAGATTTTTTAAAATCATGGTTGCCTGATGCATCAGCATCTTTTTGTGATCAATCTTTCATTTTTCCAAGATTTACGTAATAGTCTTTACAGAAGAGAATTGTAATCACTTTTTATTTTATTTTATTTGTGATTTCATAAAACTGTTAATTTTTTATTGTAATCCGATGCCACGCTTTTAAACATTAAAAAAATATTTGAGAACAATTAACATCGTGTTCGGTAGCATGGTGTAGCTCCCTTAACGAGAGAGGTGTACTTTCAGCATTTTTCTGTTAATTAACTGTTTTACTACACATATTTGCTTAAAATTGAAGAATACGGGATTATCCTTTATTTACTCTATACCTGGCAATGTAAATCCATGTAAAATATAGAAATAAACTTTTGGAATTTATGCAATTATTCTCATAAAATAATATCAACAATTTTGCGTGATCGATATGTGATTACTTTGCGTGATGTATTTTTTTTGTTATTTTAAATCAATTGAGTGCAAGAACTTAAATTAATAAACAGTTTACAATATTCGATATTAAAACAAAAAACAATAAAAATAAACACAGTGGGAAGCCTACCACTTACATACTTCATTGCAATTTCCCTATTTGAATATTGTGAAATTATTTTATTTATTGTTTCGGCATTAACTTTGTGGTAAGACGTGTTACAATGATTAAAGAAAACACTTGTTTTTTACCACTTGAGTAAAAAAGTGGTAAAAAACAAGTGTTTTCTTTAATCATTGTGAAATTAAATTAAAATAAGTTTAAACTGGCCGTATTATTCAAAAATGTATTATTTTCAAAATAATATAAATTGGCACACTTTACACCTGAATGAATAAATATAAAAATTAATTATGAAAATGTATCATATTTCTTAGAAAATCATAAAACCATCCATATAATTTTCTTCATTTTCGTTTTCACGAGAATATATGGTATTTTGCGTACTCAACCCAATTTTACCATTTGTTACTACATATAATTTTTCCCCTTTAATTAATATTGGCCATACTCATTAATTTAATGTTACTCTTAACTAATTTTTTAAAGCATTTTTTTGTTTTTTTTTTTTCAATTAATTCAGTCGGATAGACGGTCGTAAAGAGTCAGCATTATTCTCGCTTACGTAATTGCATTTATGTACATTTAAAATTGCTTAAGTATATGAAACTTTCTATATGATAAGAAGATCGTCAGACATAATTGATTAAAAATTATGTGCGCAAATATTTCTTTCAACGAAACAGCGGCAATGTTACGCATTTCATAATATCTCATATATGAAATATTTTGTCGTTAATTTCAAAGCCAGTACTATAATATGTCTATCACTCTATTACAATATTCCTAGTACATATAACTACTTTATACATCGCTCACTCCTTTCAACAACGTCAAATATATATAAAAAAAGATTTTTCAGGAGATCGTTTTTAAAGTTTAAGAATAAAATAAAATGTATTAAAAATTCATATCAAGCTACTTATTGAACTTTTTACTTTGCAACAGATCTTTTTAGGTAAAACCTGAAGGTTTTTTCTCCATTCGAAAAATATTTAGTATATTTAATAAAATAATTAAACAATACCGTTTCTTCAAAATGCAAAAACAACACTTTCTGCCCTGTAGCGGGTAAATATTAAGTTAAAAATATGCCGTTTTTGCTGGGATATAGTACATTTTCTGGGCATTCCGAAAACATGCACAACTGAAAATTGACGATTTTTGATATATGACAATGTTGAAAGGAGTGAGCGATATGTTGGGATGTAAGAATCCACCTATACTGCGTTTGCCTACAACGCTGGAGGGTCCCGGGTTCGATTCTTAGGAGGGATCTTCTTTTTTATGGCTTTTCACCCTTATAGAGTGTTAAAGCCAGTGTCAAATCACTTATTATTATCACTTTTTACATTTGAATTTAAAATATTAGTATTCCGGTTAATGGGGTTAGTTCCATTAGTAATATAAGTTCGATTAGTAAGTTATCATACGTTATAATACACCTTTAGAAATTTACACAATAATTTTAAGAAATTTACACATTTTAAATTAATTTAATAGGTTAGTCAATCAATAATTAGTAAAAAAAATCAATCATTATAAATATAAAAGTACCTTCTCAAATCTGATTCGTTAATCTTCTGGTTTTTGATCCTGTCACAACTTGGATCCTGTTTTCTAGCATAATACACTTAAAAAATAAATAAAATCACAATAATAGAAAGAATACAATACCACACCACTCTGACTATAAACTGGAACGATAATTATCACATAAAAAAACTGTTTTCAATTCGCATTTTTTACTTGATTGGTATTGTCACATGTTAACATATTACGGTAAACCTACCGATGAAAATAAAACATTCGATATAATTACGCAGTAAAACAAAAAATGAATGTTCATAGACACATACCTATTGTATGGGAAGTGAAACACGGACTTGGCAAATGGATGATGGAAGTAGACTGAATTCAGTCGAAATGCGATCTCTCAGATAAATGTGCTGCAAAACGACGTACGATTTATGTTCGAATGGTGAAATAAGGAAATAATGCAACGCGGAGATAAGCATTATGGATAAAATTAGAAAAGGTGTGTAGAGATGGTTTGGATATGTGGAACGAATGAGTAAAACAAATTTATGAGGTGAACGTAGTCGGCAGCAGAAGAAGAGCGATAACTTGACATACTCAAGTATATATTTCAAAAACTTAAATATTATTCAAAGTAATTCAAAATAAGAGTGGTGTGGGGCTCTATTCTCTCTGCCTAAGATAGCTGGTAAGTGAGATGTTGTTTTTTTATAATAAAAAAAATGCATAGGTTTTGAATAAACCACGAAAAATATTAAATCGTTTGCGCTACAAAAATAATACAGTGTTTACGAGTTTTATTTTATATTGCAGAAAGAAAAAACAACAGCACCAAAACAAATCAGAAGAACATTATTGTTTCAATTTTTCATTTGTTGATATGATCTACGTACCTTTAAAATTTTCACTCTACTTTTATTGCTTACTGCATTTATCTTACATTATTTAAAAGATATTTTATGCAATTCCAAGAGTTATATGTTTATTTATTGATTTATTTAGAGGAAGGCCGAGAAAAACTTGGCACGATCAGGTATGCCAAATACTTGAAAGCGGTCAGGTCAGGAGTCGAAACAATCGGCGGGTATGTGTGAGGAGATGCATGAACGTGGAAGAGGCGAAGAATGTTTACAAAGACAGAGTGGTGCGGCATTCTATTCTCTCTGCCTACCCCTGCGGGGAAGCGGCGTGATGGTTAGTTAGTTAGTTAGTTTTTAAGTTTATTTTTTCAAAGCAAATTAATGTCTTGTCTTAAGGAAGCATTGATAAAAAAAATGCTGTAAAAATTATTTAAATATTTTGTATTGTAATTTATAAATAAAATAAAATATGGCATTAAATCTATTTGATATTGTACAAATGAAGCTTGCAAAGGAACTCAGGATTATTTTTTAAAATTAAACACTTGAAAATACCACTTTAATGAGTTTTATTTATATATACGACTAGTTTCGAAAACTTACAGATGTATTTGTTGATTTGGCGTTTAATTTGTAAATTCTAACTTGTTCGTTGTGAGCGTGTGGACAGGAGGATGAGACTGCTGACCACATATTTTTCAACTGCCCCTTACTCCCTAACCTCGAGTTCATTCAGGACATTCGGTCTGAGGGTTTGTCCTTCCCGCTGAATGTCCAACACCTATTGTCAATCAACTCAAAAAATGTTAACGGTGCGATCATTAAACATATAAAAAAGTATGGCAAAAGCGTGTGACCCCAAAAAAAATCAATAAAAAAAAATATTGTTTAAGTATGTAAAATCACTAGTATGGCAGGTATCACCCAAAATTGGGTGCTTTGCCAATAAATTAAAAAAAAAAAAAAAAAAAAACTCCATTTTTATTTATGTATTAATTTTAAATCAAACGCAGATTTATTTATTTAGCATTATCACATTCGTTTGATAATGCCTTAACAAGGCGAAACAATTGTCACAATATTCATTTTTTATGTGTTTTTGTTAATAAAATACTACTTAGCAGACTAAAAAAATCTGTGTTAAATTAATACATAAACTTACAGATGTTTTCGAAACTAGTCGTATATATAAATAAAACTCATTAATGTGGTATATTCAAGTGTTTAATTTTTAAAAAAATAATCAACATGTCATTCCACAAAGTTAATGCGGAATCAATAAATAATAAAGGAACTCAGGGTTACATAACTGCTTTATAGGAAAGGGGATGAAACAAGAATTGTAGGTAGGAAAATAAGAGTAGAACCCAGGGTTGCATGATTGTATGAACCATGAAAACGTCAAGACTATTTTTATTTTTTTTGTCTGTATTCTGTCGTTTCAATAAACTTTTTACACAATCAGATTGACATCGAACTCTGATTGCTGTAACTAATATTCCGCTAACAGAAACGGCATTGATCTACAATTGAGAAAAAAATCAATTAAAAAGTAATCGCACATCGATCACACATGGCCATTAATATTAATTTGTCGACGAAAAATGTCCCCCAGAATGTGTTATGATTGATAGCTTTGACAGATGTCTGCACTAGTTTGGTGCCCACATAAATATTAGACCAATTGAATTGGCAGATTTATAGGCTGGACAATGGCCGCGAATCATTCTTCCGCATGGCGCCAGCAATGACTCGAATGAATTCAATTTCATATGTAGAGCGCGCAGATCATTGGACTCGTCTGTTGACATATATATTGGAGTATTAAGGCGATAGAAAAATTGGAACATGGGCCAATAATTTATCGATTAGGGTTCAAAATCTACATACATACTTCTTATTGATACACATAACAATAAATATGGGAGTCGAGTGATAATTGTCTCTTGTTTTGTTTTGTTTACTAGAGCTCTTGTTTAAATAACTGTCTTTTGTTTTGCTTGCTAGAGCCGTTGTCTAGCAATTTTCTCTTGTTTTGCTTGCTAGAGCAGTTGTTTAGTAATTGTCTCTTGTTTTCTTTTGTTTACTAAAGCTCTCGTTTAAATAACAGTCTCTTGTTTTGCTTGCTAGAGCCGTTGTCTAGTAACTTTCTCTTGTTTTTTTGTTTACTAAAACTCTTGTTTAAATAAAAGTCTCTTGTTTTGCTTGCTAGAGCCGTTGTTTAGTAATTATCCCTTGTTTTGTTTGCTAGAGCCGTTGGTGCAATGCGTTTACTGTTCGTGGCGTGCGCGGCCGCCGCCCTCGCGCTGGGGGCCGCGGCTGGCGCGGGGGCGGGAGGGGGCGCCGGGGGGCGCCGGAGGGCTCACAGGCAGGCGGAGGACCCCAACGCCAACTATGACGACTACGACCCCCCGGACTATACGTACGATGAGTACGACGTCGACAATAACAGGGGTAAGCGAAAGTTTATTTGACAAAAATACGAATTTAATTGAAACATGAAATCGTGTCACGTATATCTGAGGATAGATAAACGAAAAAGGTACTTGACTGGAGGCCTAGAAGACGACGGTTGGCGACCGTCTCCTTAAACTCCGCACGATCCTGCGCCAGCCTGATGAGGGTGGCTGCCTCCGGTATTCCAAACCACTGTCGAATATTTTTGAGCCATGATGTTTTTTACGCCTAAAATCCCGTTTGCCCTCTACCTTTCCCTCCACTAAAAGCTGTAGAACTTTTTCAAATTGTAATTTTAAAATATTTTGTTATTTTTCCTATAATTTAATAGCTTTTTAACCCTCAACAGTAGGTATTTTAGCTTCTGTACAACTTGTTATTTTGTTAGTTAGTTCATATATTTTTCATAAGGCAAAAAATGGAGCAAAGATAATTCAAAGGAATGGGTAAACGATTATGATTAATATTATAAAAATTGTATAATTAGTTCATATTTTTCTTTTTTGTGTATAATAGATAAAAATATATGTTTCAATAGATGAAAATCATTTTTAAAAAATATGTAAAAAATAACTTTTGATTTAAATTTTAAATATATAATTTTTTGTATTGTAATATTTTAGGTAGGTCCAGTACTCCACCACCATCCGCAGAAGTGTCACGAGGGTATGTTACGCCAACTCAACCGCCCGAGGAACGACCTTCTTCAGGTACATATGCTTTCTTTTTATTAAAAAAAATTAACTGAGTCTGTATATCGACTCTGGTATACTTTGCCAAAAGTACGACTACCTCCAGTAGTCTGACACCAGTCCGTAGTGTCATATCTGATGTATAATTCGGTAACTAATGATATTTTTTTCAGAGAGGCCAAGAAGACCCAATGTTCAACCGACTTCTCCGCCAGCTCCAGATTTTGGTAAGTCAATCAATCCCTGTGTATCACATTTCCTTCATATATAGTTTAGCTTTCAAAAGTGATGTGTAGACATTGCTATAGTTAAAACATCTTTTCGAACTTTTTTTTCTCAATCTTCTTAAAATGTATCGATATTCTCCTTTCTGTAAACACTATAGATCTTATAATTAAGTCTTCTTCTCCCTTCCTATAGATCCTCAGATCTGTCTTTTCCGTTATCCGTCTCTTGTGATGCGGACTGACATCTATTACGCCATCGCTTTGTAGGTCTTCCGGGTGGTCTTCTTCTGTCTGTGTTCTCTTCGAATTCGGGCCAGTCTATTTTCTTGCATTATATTCACATGGACATTCCAGAATCGTCTTTGCTGTCTTTCCCATCTGACTATATTGTCCGTACTTTACATTTTCCGAATTTCCGTATTCCTTATTCAGTCTCTTAACGTGTTTCCGGTTATGCACATCAATGTCCTCATTTCTGAAGTTCTTAGAAGAGATTTGGTTCTCGCTGTGTCTGCTCTGGTCTCTATCCCATATATGGCAATCCGTCTTACACACGTCTTGTATATTTTTACTTTACTCTCAATATTCAAATGCTTATTCTTCCATTCTTAAGTGATTCCACGAATTTACTTTTTCCTTCAAATTTTCATTAATATTTTGTTTATCAGCACCTTTCTCGTGCCATATGGGAGACTTGTGGTATCGCGAAGGACAAGTATGGGACGTAAATGAGTGCAACGAATGCAAGTGCAATAACGGAGTGGTCCAATGCAGGTTGAAGGACATTTGTGCCACATGTAAGTTTAATTTTTTTAATCGTTTCACGACTATATGCGTAAAACAAAGTCAATTAATCTGAGAAAAAACTGCATGCATTGGATCATACATTGTAGGAATGAATAGTTAATAAATAAATTACCGCTAAAGCCGTAAATCTAACGTACTCATCAATAAACATACTCATCAATTATCCAATCAATTGTCGATCATCGTCCAATCAATCATCCATGAAATGAAGTCCTTAGACTACCCATCGGACAATTGAAATGACGTCTTTGGACTACTCATCTAACAAATGGAATGATGTCTTCCTGGCGCAAAATTTCTTGAAAATTTCTTGAAAAAACACAAATTCTTAGGTGTTTACTCTTTTTTAATTTCATAGTTTATATGTTTTAATTTTTTTACTTAAATATATATATATATATATATATATATATATATATATATATATATATATATATATATATATATATATATATATATATATATATATATATATATATATATATATATATATATATATATATATATATATATATATATATATATACACACATTTAAATATGTGAATTTTCAAGAAATTTCGATCATACATGAACCATACTCATCGGAAAAATAAAATAACTTTTACCCCAGGAGGACATCATATAAGTAAAAAAGTGGTAAAACATATAAACTAAGGCATATTTTACAGTAATTTTTTTTTATAAAATTACTCGTATATGAAGAGTAAATTGTTTAGAACATGCATTAAAATGATTATACATATAATATATACACACCACTGTGCCAAGCACTCTCAGCAGACAAAATAACCAACAAATTTAATTTTCCTGCAGCCACCACCGAAAAGCCCAAGCCACGGCCCACGCCGAGGACCACCACGGCCGCGACCACCACAGAGGTGCCCATGCACGCCTCCCTGCCGGCGCGCGGCTCCGTGGGCGCGGGCACGCCTCGCGCCGGCCAGCGCGGCGAGCCGGGCCCCGACGGGGGCGCAGGACGCGCGGGGCCCGCCGGAGAGACGGGATCCCCCGGGGGCCCGGGCACCCCGGGCCCGCCCGGGCAGCCGGGACCCCTCCCTGACGTAAGAGTCTTCAGTACTTTGTGTTTTCTCTTCCTATGGGCGTTTGTGCACTACACGGAATTTTACTGTCCGGCAGTCCGTTTTTTTTTTTTAAATAAAAATGATTACGTCAGTTTAGCGTGATCGAGTTCACAATCCGGAGAAAGAAGGTCAAGTGCACAAGCCAATCATTCGTTTTTTCATGCTAACCGAACTCCCAGTAAAACGACAGTAAAATTCCGTGGAGTGCACAAGTGCTCTATGCATTTAAATTATTTGTACCTATTTAACCCTAGAATACTAAACTACAGTAAAAATTACGACGCAAATTGACAATTCCTGACTCACAGTACTTTCCTAATGCACCATTATTATTTTTTCATTATTACATAATCTCTTAAACCCAAAGAATGTTACTATTACTTCCAAAATTTTCTTTTAACCCTTATCCGCACCCAATGGTGCATAGGGCACTACATCGTATGAACGCTGTGTTATATTGATCGTGACTTATATAAAGGCAAGGTGATCACTTCAGGAATCAGTCCAGAATAATATTAAAAATGTGATCAATTTATGTTCTTGCGCAACGATCACCATTTTGCCCATTATTGAACATCCATTTTGCATTTATTTTTGGAACTTGTATATATGCTGGGGTCCTTTCACATGTTAATGAATAAATCGTTGTAATTATCGTAAAATTTGATTACAGTTATCAATTTACTACCAACAACTGGCTCTCGCTAACGCCGGAGGAGACAAAGGACCCGATGCGCCGATAGATCCGTTCAGTTACTTCCAAGCACAAGTCGGCCCAGTTGGAGCGAGAGGATCTGTTGGTAAGTAACAATTATACTACTGTACTCTAAATATAATATTGTATACTCATATTGGAAGTCCTAAAAAGAAAAAAAGTGGACATGGTTGGGACATGTTCTAAGAATCCCGCCTGAGAGCATTAATCCCACATGTCCCTTCTTCCGACCCCGAGGATTCCGGTATCCCGGAAGACCACTCTACTCATTAACCGACTATACTCAGCGGACTGACCTGGGAGAAAGCCAAGGAGATGGCTCGATAAAGGACCTGATGTGCCGGAGAAGACTTTTCATAACCATATGCTCCACCTAGGGGAGTGATATGAGAAAAGAAATGGAGAAAAAGATACTCTTAACATTGAATGCAAAACATTTAACATCTATGTTCACAAATAAAGAGAGAAAACTGACTATGACAATGTGAATTCATCCATATTACAAGGAAAATTGACAGTCCCGTTTCGTTCAGGATTCAAACCTAGGTCTCTGATGTTTGGTCAAATCCTCTTATCTACTATGCTAAACGGTCATCCACATAAAGAGAGGACATAATAAGGGAAGCCATCAGGCATTACAGGATGATTTTCGAGGATAAGAGCACTTCACTAGATGTCAGAAAACCGGGATTAACCTAATTAACCTTGGAATTTCTTGTTGATTAGGTTGTTGCTCTCTAAACCATATGTTTTTTCATGGAACAAGTCCACATTTTTCGTCTGTGGGTGAAAATTTATTAATAATGAAACTCTCCTTTTAGGACTTCCGGGTCCACCTGGCCCGCAGGGTTTCCAGGGAGGGCGCGGAGAGACTGGAGAACCTGGAATGAACGGGCCTCCCGGACCAGCTGGACCACGTGGTCTTCCTGGAGTAGCTGGAAAAGATGTAAAAATTATGCAATTTTTAATATTATCCAATATGATCAAATTAATTTATTAAAAAAATTATAATAATAAAAAAATAATCAAAACAACTGAAATTTTCGATGAAGTGAAACTAACTTAAAAGAGCGAATAAAAATTAATAGTTTTATAAACAAAGAATTTTAAAATTAAGATTTTATTTAATGTTGATACTATTTGAGGTCGAGTAATTTTCAGTCAAAAAACACGTTATGATTAAATGTTTTAGTAATTTCAATCCATCCAAATCATCATAATGCAGATCCGGGATTCTTCATTTTGGAAGAATGGTTGGTGTTAGAATTCAATATGGCAGATTATATTATATTGCAGTCACATGTTATGCTCATATACCTTAAAAATATATATTTAAACTTCGCTTATACCATTGAAGAATATTAAACATGTTTTTAATAAAAGCATTTATATAACCTCAGTTAAAAACAATATAAGCCCCTCTTCAATCATAGGAGGTAGTTTCTTTTTGGTGAACAATGATGAACAAATAAAAGCTTAATTAATTTAAGAAAATTGAGAGTTAATAAGTCCTTTTTATAGACAAATATGTGTTATTTTGATCTTCAACATAACTTACTTTATTAATGAAAAAACAAAATATTTGTATGCACAGCGGCGTTCCTAATGAAAAAATCACCTCACTCAAAAATAATCAGCCTGATAAACAGCCTCGCTCATGTATATATGGTATATCAATAAAAACATAAAATATATTTACAGGGTGACAATGGAGAAGATGGTGAAGCGGGTCAGGCCGGTTCTCAAGGACCCCCTGGACCCCGCGGCCTTCCTGGAACACCCGGTTTCCCTGGAGTCAAGGGTCACCGAGGTTTCCCCGGTCTAGACGGATCCAAAGGAGATCAAGGCTCTTCTGGTGAAAAGGGATCTCTAGGAGCTATTGGGCCCATGGGACCAACTGGACCTGCAGTAAGAAAATATTTTAATGTTGTTTGATTTTCATAATGTTGTTTAAAGTAAATTCTTACTTCTTTACTTCAGTCTTCTTCTTGTGTATTGTATTGAACAAAGGCATCCCGCTTGGACTACCACAAATGTCTGTTGGACGCGACTCTCTTTTAGTGCAGGCCCGCCACTTTTTAATGTCATCGGACCATCTTGTCTGGGGCCTACCCACGCTTCTGCGCTTTGTTTTAGGGCTCCAGTCCAGAAACTCTTCCGTCCATTTATCCTCAGATAAACGTGCCACATGACCTGCCTGATGTGTCGCAAACGTGCCATATCTGTTGCCTTGGTTTTCTCTTAACTTAATATATATAAAATATATTCTATAGATAGAGAACTTGTAACCACTGTCAAAAGACGAAAAGCCACATACCTTGGCCTCATATTTCATGGACAAAAATATGCTCTTCTACAGCTTTTAGTAGAGGGAAAGGTAGAGGGCAAACGGGGCTTGGGGCGCGAAAGAACATCACGGCTCAAAAATCTACGACAGTAGTTTGGAATACCGGAGGCACCAACCCTCATCAGGCTGGCCTGATAGGTGGAATTTAAGGATACGGTCGCTAACCTTCGATAGGAGTAGCATGAGAAGAAAAAGAAGAAAATATATTGTCATGAACATTACAAATCTATTAGGGAACAACGAAACTTAATTGTAAAATTATGATAGTAAATGGACATTATTTGTAAATTGATTCTGTGTTTAGGGACCATCTGGACCTAGAGGAGAGAGGGGGCGAGAAGGACCACCAGGAAATCCCGGTTTAAGGGGACAAGATGGACCCGCTGGACCACCTGGACAACCTGTAATTACATTTTTTAAAAACATTTATTTGTTAAATACATATGGTAAAAATACATACATAAATTCATTTAAAAATTTATAAACATAATTGATATGTTATTTTTTTTGGAGCGACCCACCCACCAAGCTACCTTGTGCCTTGCCGGTGGAGTTCTTTTTACATATTTTAAAAAATCTATTTTAGCATAATATACACACAAAAAATTAAATAAAAACTTTTATACAATTTTCAAAGTATTAACTCTTGATCATTTACCCATTCATTTTTTTGCATTTGATCCATATTTTAGTTTGACCTTACCTCCGTCGGCAACAAAGATAGATATAATGAAAATCAGTACCATCCCATTTTGCCAACATGATTATAATTTCTTATTTGCAGGGCTCTATTGGTAAACCGGGATCTCCCGGGTTCCCCGGCAGTCCTGGAAACAAGGGTGATATGGGAGGACCTGGACCAAAGGGATCTTCGGGACCTCAGGGTCCACGAGGAGAGGCGGGACGTCCAGGACAGGCGGGAGAGGCGGGACCTCAAGGAGTTGCGGGCAAGGATGGACAGACTGGGGAGAGAGGAGCCACGGGAGCTCCGGGAGCTACAGGACCACCAGGCTTCCCGGGAGCGAGGGGCCCACCGGGACAAGCGGGAGCAGCAGGCATACCAGGCGCTAAAGGCAATCCGGTAATACAATAATATTAATATACGGATAGACGGGGATTTTTTTCAAGTAACACGTTGGAACTGCGTTCGAACCGTTAGAACCTTTTTTTCAAGGATATAAATATAAATATATATTTTTAATTTTCAAATTCAATTACAATCTGTATTTATATAATTTGTCAAAATCATAAAATATTATATGATATTGTAATGAATATTTCAATTGTATTAGAATGTATTTTTTTGTTAAAAGCTTGACATGAAGTGAGTTCCGGGACCTTTTTTTATTAAAAAAAGCCCTGCATATAGATAAGAAAAGGCGATTCAGTTGGCAAGACCATGTACCCTGTATGACTTTTGAGAGTTTTAATCAAGCTTGCTTCTGTTACAAGGCATCAGGTTCGCATCGCCTAGGACGACCACTGCTGACAATACGTCAGCAGTTCTCGTCTGAGCTTCGGGATGCAAACCTGACTTAGGATAATGCGAGGGAGCTGGCGGCCGACTGAAAAGCATGGAGACAGTTTTTGGACTCCATTTGTTCCACATAAAGAGTTAAATAATATAAGATTTGATAAAAATATGTAACACAATTGACACTTCTGTGAATGATTTTTTTTGCGAAGGGTGCTCCTGGAGAACGAGGATACAAAGGTGATACAGGAAGCAAGGGAGAGACCGGGGCTGCTGGAGCCCGGGGACTCCCGGGTGTAGCTGGCTCCGAGGGCAAAAGAGGAAAGCGAGGCATGAGAGGGCCAACTGGACCCAGTGGACCCCAGGGAGAGCGAGGAACTCCGGGAGTGCGTGGTCTTCCAGGCCCAGACGGGGCGCTGGGGCCTAAGGGATCCAATGGAGAACGAGGAGCGGTGGGACCACAAGGAATAAAGGGCAACTCAGGGGAGGCAGGAAGGCCCGGACCCGCCGGTCTGCAGGGTCTGAGAGGCCCCGTGGGACGTCCCGGAGCACCAGGAAAAGCGGGCAGTCCGGGAGAGAGAGGAATCCAAGGAGCTGATGGAAAACCTGGTGAACAAGGGCCGCAGGGACTTCAAGGACTATCCGGACCTATGGGTCTTCAAGGAGATAAGGGAATCCCCGTAAGTGAAGTATATTTATTAATTTATTTTTAAAATAAAATGACTCGTAAAATAATAACTTATTTGGTAAAAATCTTTGTCAATAGCAAAAAAATTGAATGATTTTACACGAATTAATTTTTAATCCAGGGGGAAGCTGGTAAAGACGGCGAACAAGGTCCAGCAGGAGCTCAGGGTCCCAGAGGTGATGCCGGGAAGGACGGAGGTCCTGGAGTACAAGGTCCTCAGGGTCCAGTAGGCCAGGATGGTGAAAGAGGGCCTCCCGGGCCTTCGGGACCTACGGGATTCCAAGGCCTACCCGGAGCGCCAGGCTTGCCAGGATCCGCTGGAAAGGACGGAGAAACGGGTCCTCAAGGCCCCATTGGACAGCCGGGACAGGCGGGTGCGCGAGGAGAGAGAGGTTATCCCGGAGAAAGGGGCCCAGTGGGTCAACCAGGGCTACAAGGGGCCAAGGGGGATACAGGAGCACAGGGCTCTGATGGAGCACCGGTGAGTCAAAACTTCTTCTTATTCTTCTTTAGTTAGGATTGTGTCCTGTTATTCTCGTAGTCCGCTTCTGGGAGGTAGAAGACCAGCTGTCTCTCCATCCTTTAGGTGGTCTTCCAGGGGGTCTGCTGTCTGCTGCTATCCTCACCACTCGAACCGAACTTGCTTTTCCCATACAATTTCTCCAGAAACGTCTTCTCACTCTTTAGTTATTAAGTTCCGTATATAACAAAGTGCTTGAATCACTAGAACTTCACTAGAGACATCTATTGCTAATGAAAAAAAATCTTCTTCATCTTTGTTGAGTTATCAAAAAAAATCCTATAATTGGAGATAATCAAGATTTGTGCACAAGTATTTGGACACACTCAAAATGTTGTAATTATATGTAATTATAAATATATTAATTATCTTATCGATTTATCTATTTCTTTTGGTTTAATTATGGTGTTATGATTAGGGAGTGGCTGGAGCCAGAGGCGATAAGGGACACCAAGGAGCAACGGGAATGATTGGTCTACCAGGATTAAGGGGTCCTACAGGAATGGCAGGAGAAAAGGGAGAGAGAGGATCTATGGGACCTATTGGACCCGAAGGTCCTACAGGTATGAAAAATTCTACATACTTATACAAATAATGCTTTTTCGATTGTTCATACACATTTCACAGCAACGTATATATCACTCACTCCTTTCAAGAACGTCACAAATCAAAAATCGAAAATTTTCAGTTATGCATGTTTTCGAAATGCTAAGAAAATATACTATATCCCAGCAAAAGCGGCATATTTTTAACTTAATATTTACCCGCTACAGGGCAGAAAGTGTTGTTTTTGCATTTTGAAGAAAAGATATTGTTTAATTATTTTTTTAAATATACTTATTTTTTTCATATGGAGAAATAACCTTCAGGTTTTACCTAAAAAGATCTGTTGCACAGTAAAAAGTCCAGTAAGCGGCTTGATATTTATTTTTAATACATTGTATTATATTATTAAACTTTAAAAACGATAAATAAAAAATCAAGTTTTTTTATTTATCTTCTTGAAAGGAATGAGCGATATATGGTACCAAACGTTTTGACCATTACCACTAGTCGAAGAAGATATTGCTTTTTAGCAATAAGCCCGCCTATGTACAATATTTATTTCTTTTCTGAACATAAAGTTTAAAAAAATAAATTTCATAGTTTGTCGATCATCATGAGTTCTCGACGACTTATTTTTTTTCTTCATTCATTTTTATCAATTTCTTAAGACGGGATATTGGAAAGCCCGCAACTTGTGTTGGGGACTGACCGGAGTCATTTCGTCGTAACGTAACACGTTACGATGCGAGCATTCGTATAGTCAGTACAGCGAGCCGAGCTCGTTCCGAGCACTCCATCCGGTGTTCGGATGCTCGCCGCGAATGTTACGTACGTTACGACAAAATGCTCCGGTCAGTCTCCACCTTGAAGTTACATTAAACCCAGTTTACATTAATTTAACATAATTGATTTTTTTCTTTAAACACCGTTTTCGTATTGAAAAAAATACTTTTTCTTCTAAATAAATATACGGTTTTGAAAACAAAAAACTTATTTAATTGTAATGAGTTACAAAAAACTTAATTTTTTTATCAATATCTTCTTCTTCGTCTTAGTCCTCATTACTGAGGGTTGTAATCCTTGTCGAAGCAATGAAGCAATATATATTTTAAAAATAAATCAAATCCCAATACATTTAAAAATTAAAAATAAATGTGCGCGGAGCCAATTATAAATTATTAAACATTTCAATCAAATTTCCAGGCCAGCAAGGAGAAAGGGGTCCTCAGGGAGCAGTGGGCCCCGCGGGTCCCCCTGGCGAGCCGGCGGAGCGCGGCGAGGCGGGCGCCCCCGGCCAGCCGGGAGAGACGGGAGCCTCTGGGGCGCCAGGAGAGCGGGGCCCCGCGGGACTGCCGGGAGCGCCGGGCTTCCCGGGCCCCCACGGGCTGGTGGGCGTGCCGGGCGGCAAGGGAGAGAGGGGGTCTGCGGGAGCCAAGGGAGACCAGGGCAGCCCTGGATTGGCAGGTAACGTGCAAACAATTTACTATGATTTTTTGACATCTCAACATGGATGAAGAAGAATATGGAAGTCTGGGCATTTACGGGGCTTACGACAGTCATAGGCTGGTTTAAGTGATCACTTTACACACGTGTAACATTCACCAAATCTACCCATGATTGACAACCACACTACTCAAATTCTTGGAAGCTCTATATATGTAAACCAATTTTGAAACATTAAATTGAATCACTAGAACTCCACTAGAGACATCTATTGGTGAGATGAAAAGAAGCTTTTTATTGAGCAGAAACTCTTTTTTTACATTATTCGCAATCATCGTTTACGTGCAGTTTTAAGTCATTACAATTTTTACAAAAGAATTAACTTAAAATATTTTTTTTTCATACCCCCAATTTATACGTTCCCTTTATTTAGGTTTTTGTATGCAAAAAATATAATTTTCTAATGGAATTTACGTGTTATGCAATATTGTTTACGAGACGAAGAAGATCAAAATAATGCATATTAGCTTGTGCAACAGGTATCCAACCTTGTAGTAAACTTTAAACATTAAAAACCGTAAGGACTCCATTGAAGTTGTAAGTTAATGTGCGATGTTTTATTAAAGGTCAGCCTGGTGAACCCGGACTCAGGGGGCTTATGGGGCTCACGGGGGCCAAGGGAACCAGAGGAGAACAGGGGGCCAGGGGAGAAGTGGGCCACAGCGGATTCCCAGGCAAACCGGGAGAGGCTGGACAACCGGCAAGTTACAAATATATATATATATTTAACAAAGATTTACAAAAATAAATCTATTTATTAATTGCGTTAAATGCATGTTATAAAATGGCTTCATATAACAATTATGAGAAGCGTGGAAGTCCTAGTGAAATTTATGTATTTTTATTGGTACAGTATCTGGTTGTCAATTACAATGTATTGATGATGCATTTTTATTTTTTATTTTACTAGCGGCCGTTTCCAATTTGTACAAAATATATTACAAAGTTTAAATATATGTACAGTATAATGTATATAGCATTATAATTTTATGATTAAACATAGTCAGGGTAATAATAAACACATTTAATAAACCGAATATAAAGTTAAAATAGTGAATCATTACAAAAGTATAACACAAATTAAATTTTTAGGTTTTACATACATATTGTAGTACGGTGTACCTACACATAGTCACATTTTGTATGTTGTGTACTTTATCATAAAATAAAATAAAATAAAATAAGAAATAAAAGAATAAATTAAGTAATGATTATTTTTTTAATAATTAGCATATATAGCATATATTATGTAACTTTAACCTTTGTCAAGAATACATGATATTCATTCGTCTTATCCGATAGATAGTAAAGGAGAATTAGTAGGTATGTACATTATTTTGAAAGAAATATGTGCATAACTTTGTGTTTCTAACTTCTTAGTTTAAAAAAAAAAAAAACTTGTATCGAAACTGGGATGTTAATAGTTTTGTGTGTTTTCTTAAATCTACATTTACAGTAGTAAATAATTAAATCTGTTAATATCAGGGTCAACCGGGCAGCATGGGTCCACCAGGTCCATCTGGACCTCCAGGAACCAAGGGAAACACAGGAGAGCCAGGACGCATGGGCGCCCAGGGCCCGCAGGGGCTGGCGGGACCCCCGGGCACGGACGGACCTAAGGGAGACGCGGGCAACGACGGGCCTTCAGGACCCGCTGGACCAACGGGACCTCAAGGACAGGCTGGAGAGAGGGGACTGCCAGGATTACCGGGAACTCCGGGAGTAGCGGGAGTCAGAGGAATCAGAGGAGCGCCGGTGAGTTATCATTTTTTAGTAAAATTTATTATTATATCGCTTTGTTATGGTATTTTATTAAAATTGTATTCAAACTGTATTAAACTACTGCTCAACACAGTCTTTACCTTAAGAGTCTCAATGCAGATAAATTATATATGTATACATGAATGTGTAGGAAATAAATAAAATTATCAAACATATGACTGAAATATATATATTGACATTAGTTTGAAAATGCCATAACAAGGCGAAACAATTGACGCGAATTTTACTTTTATGCGTTTTTAATAATAAATTGCAATTTAGTAGACTTTAAAAATCAGTGTTCGATTTTAATATTTAGTATATAAATTAAAATGGAGTCCTACAAATTAAACGCCAAATCTATAAATACACTATGTTCCCTAACACTTATATACTTAACTATCCATAACTATAACTATCATTTTTTGTGTAGGGAGACCAAGGCCAAGCTGGAAAGCCAGGGTCATCAGGACCCCAAGGTGTGAGCGGACCACCGGGTCCCCCTGGCAACCAAGGGTCCCCAGGCGACCACGGACCAGAGGGACAGGCAGGCAAACCCGGACAGCCCGGGATATCTGGACGACCGGGAGACAAGGGACCCACCGGAGCGCCCGGCCAACAGGGCCCAGGGGGACCTCCGGGACCACCTGTGAGTATTCCCTCATTTTCAACTATAATGATTAGATATCGCTCACTCCTTTCAAGAACGTCATATATTAAAAATAAAACTTGATTTTTCAAGAGAACATTTTTAAAATTTAAAAATATAATACATTGTATTAAAAACAAATATCAAGCCACTTATTGAACTTTTTACTGTGTTAGAGATCTTTTTAGGTAAAACCTGAAGGTTTTTTCTCCATTCGAAAAATATTTAGGATATTTAAAAAAAATTAAACAATACCTTTTCTTCAAAATGCAAAAACAACACTTTCTGCCCTGTACCGGGTAAATATTATGCTATAAATATGGCTCTTTTTCTGAGATATAGTACATTTTCTGGGCATTCCGAAAACATGCACGATTTTTGATTTATGACGTTCTTGAAAGGAGTGAGCGATATGTCAGTCTGAAAGAATATAGAAGATATGAAAATGGCATTAAAATAAAACATTTTTAAAAAAATCGTGCAGAAAAATATTACATTGTGCAAATTATAATGATGGGAAAAATAGAAGGATGCTGAGGACCTGGCAGAAAGCAAACGTCTTGGCTTCGCAACATTCATGACTGGTTCGGGATGAGAGAAGTGAAAGAGTTGTTACGGACAGCGCAGGACCGCGAAGCCTTTGTCATAGTGATCGCCAGCGTTAGGGGGACAATAAGGCACACGAAGAAGAAGAAGATAAAAATATCGGATAAAAAGTCTTAAACTACCACCAAATTTCTTTTACATGAGTGGTGTACGGTAGACAAACTATATTTCTTATTTATTTATTGTAACTGCAGACAGTTGGTAGAATTCTATATTGAATTTTTGGGTAATATATCCAAAATAAAATAAGGTTTGTTGGATTGAATTCTACATTTATTTATGTATATGTTATTAATACGTGACGCGTTTCGTCTTCTTAGGACATTATCAAACACTGACTAAAATATTTACAAAATGTCCTTACATACTAACAAGTTTATTTCGTTCAGGGTATGCAAGGCCCAGCCGGGCCAGCTGGAGCCACGGGAGAGCGCGGACCCCGAGGAGAGACGGGCCCCCAGGGGGTGGACGGCCAGGTGGGCGCGCGGGGCAAGCCAGGCGAGGCGGGGCCGGCGGGGGCGCGCGGCGAGCGCGGCGAGACGGGCCCGCAGGGCGCCAAGGGGCACAGGGGACTCATCGGCCTGCAGGGCCTGCCCGGCCTGCCGGGGACAGCGGGCGAGAAGGGCATCCAGGGACCGGCGGGACTTCAAGGAAAGGACGGGGACAATGGACCAAGAGGCAAGAATGACATTTTTGTTTTTGCATATCGTAGTCGTACAGGAGAAAGTGGCCAACTAACAAAACGTAAAATTTTCAGGAGGGCCATTTAAGTCACTTTTGCTTGGCAAGAAAATAAACATCAATGCAGTTAGTCATTTTTAAAAAGTCAATATGTTATACTTCCAAGTTTAAAATCGCTTTGGGATTTTTTCAGGGCAATGTTAAGCTATTAAGATATCAAATAGTCAATAATCACGTTTTTGTAAAAAATGCACTTGGTCACTTTCTCCTGTATGACTACGATATGTGTATTTTTTCAATCATTTACTCATCACTGAGTTTTCTTGGAACATACCAGGACATCGATGTCAAATGGAAGTCAATACTTATTTATTATTTATTTGATCAAAAGATGAACAGCACTTTTCTTACAGTGTATACTTGCAAAAAAAGCTATAGTTTTGTCAAAGGTATACGAGAGCTTATTTTTCTTGCGAGTACTATATTTTCCAGTAATTAATGTATCTTTTCCAGGTTTCACTGGCCGAGAGGGTGCTCCTGGCCCCATGGGTCTCTCAGGCCCACCTGGACCCAGAGGGCCGTCTGGATCTGATGGAAGGCCGGGACCACCCGGGTCTTCAGGACCCCCAGGGCCTCCGGGACCCGCGTCTGACAATGTTGGTTATGATGCTGCTATGTTGGCTGCTATTATTGGATCAGGTTAGTGAAAAATATGTTTTCAAGCAACATTAAAAAAAAACCCTAAAACACAACATGTTGGCGCAGTGTAAATATTGAGAGATTTTAAGTATAAATCGCAACTTAATTTTCTTTAAACCCAGGTAAAATTTGACGTAATTATTATTTTTTTCTTATTACAACACAATTTAAATGCTTGAATAGAAAAAAATAAGCTTTTCTCGAAATAAATATATGGTTTTAAAAATAAATAAATTATTAAAATATAATAATAATAATAATAAAAACCTTATCCGCACCCCAATGGTGCATAGGGCACTGCGTTATATAAACGCAGTGTTATCTTGATCGTTTACACATGAAGGAAAGGTGATCAGCCCTCCGCTTCAGGTACCAGTCCAGGGTAATATTCAATAAATATGACAGTGAAAAAATCACTTATATTTATTTTACCCCCCTTGGGAATCGAACCCGGGACCTCCAGAACGGTAGCCGAGCGTGCTGACCATTACACTACGGAGGCGGACAAATTATTATTATTAAATTATTAAATTAAAATATAAGGAGTTAAAAAAATATAAATACGTATATTTTTTTCAATGCATATTTTAAAAAATAAAAATTATTCAATATATGTTTATTCTAAAAAAATCGGGCGTGAACTGACGTCAGGCTGTCAGCGCTGCCAGACGCTGAATGAATTCTATTATTGCGAGTCAGGCCTTAACTACTACTACTATTACTACTACCATCACGCCCTCTCTCCGCAGGGGTATGCAGGAAGGATGGAACGCGAAGTACATAAAACAGAGTAATTTAATAATTGATTATTTATCTTTAATTTTAGGCCAAGCGAACAACCAGAAGGGACCTGATGATCAGGGAGACGATCCATCCAAGAGTCTACCTCGATTGTTTGGCAAGGATATCACTGACGAGGAACGCAAGGAAGTTGTGATGAAGGCTTATGAGCAACTCAAGGCATCCTTCGAGAGGTTCAAGAAACCGGACGGACAGAAATCTTCACCAGCAAGGACCTGCAGAGACCTGAATGTTGCTCATCCTGACTTGCCAAGCGGTAAGATCAAATTTCAATCAAATCTTATATTGCATAACCTCTAATGCAATAGAATACTGTTTAATACTGTAATGATAATAGAACATAATTGTAAACTTCAATGACAATAAAATACTGTTATAAACTCCAATGACAATAGAATACTATAATATTATAAACTCCAATGGCAATGGAATACTATTATAAACTCCAATGGTAATAGAATACTGTTTTAAACTCCAATGACAATAGAATACTGTTATAAACTCCAATGACAATAGAATGCCATTATAAACTCCTAAGACAATAGAATAGTATAATATTATAAACTCCAATGACAATAGAATACTGTTATAAACTCCAATGGCAATAGAATACTATTATAAACTCCAATGGCAATAGAATACTGTTATAAACCCACTCTACCACAATTTGATACTAATTTCTAATAATAAGCCGCTTAGGCTCACAGAAATAAAGTATGAAATTGAAGTTTTTTTGTAAATCATAAAAACACAAATATTTCTCTCTTTTTTACATTAAATAAATTTTAAATTAACTCTAATGACAAAAGAATATTGTTATGAACTCCAATGACAATAGAATACTGCTATAAACTCCAATGACAATAGAATACTGATTTAAACTCTAATACTGTTGTGATGTAAGAAAATACTGTTTTGACAGAGTATGTTAATTGTGTTAAAGATGTACCAATATAAACAGATTTGGATACCAATTCCAAATTTTAGACCGCAACATTGAAATTGTATTTTTTTTTTAATTTGCCACTACTATCAATAATCCACAAACATTACGGTGATGATATCTTATAGTAATAATTGAATAATTTAATTGCAGGTAAATATTGGGTGGATCCTAATGCTGGTGATATAAGAGATGCCATATTGGTGCACTGCGAAATGTCTACTCGGTCCACTTGCGTTCTACCAATGCCCTCTGAAACTCAGGAAATATCCCACAACAACAAAGATGAAGATGAGGATATTTGGCTCAGTGAAATGTCTAGCGGAATGAAGGTATACACACTGACAACTTTCTTTGTAAAATTATAACATATTCACATATTATAAAACCAACGTATGCAATCAGAGAAATAATGAAAAAGGTACCAACACTGATTCTTGAGGAATCAACAATTTATTTTCCTATTATACCTATTATAGCTATTTATTTTCTTTCTCTGATATATAAAATTTTATTGTTCATTAAAGATGACGTGTTTTGCTTCAAATGTTCATAAAAGATTACATGTTTATTGGGAAATTCCGCAGCATGCAAAAATGTTCAGTAAAATGTTTTTTTTTAAACTATCACAATCCTTTATAGCATACATGTAAAGTGACCAGCCCTGCGCTTCTTATGCCAGTCCATGGTGATTTTTAATAAATAAGATGGTGAAAATCACTTATTTTTATTTTGACACCCCTGAGAATCGAACTCGGGACCTCCAGCATGGTAGTCAAACATGCTTCTCATTTCACTACGAAGGCGGAAAAAATGCATTTTATCACTGTAAAAACTAAATATTTTTTGTAAAATGCTGAACTTTTATTCCAATTTTACAATTATTGCCTTAATTTTCAGCTGACGTACAAAGCAGACAGCAACCAGATAAGCTTCTTGCAATTGCTATCCACTCACGCTACACAGAACATCACATATCACTGCAAGAACTCTGTAGCTTATTATGACAAGGAGTTGGGAACATTCAAGAGAGGACTGAAACTCCTGTCTTGGAATGATGCTGAACTAACTGCAAGGGGAAGCCACCGATTCAGATACACCGCTGATTTCGATGAGTGCCAGGTAATGAATGACACTGAACTAATTCAATAAAATAATTGTTTTAATATTATTTGTGATGTTATTTAGTTTTTTAAAAATTCTAAAAAAAAAAATTTCTTCCAAATAATTCTGTAATCTCATCTCAAAACATACTTTGAGTAAAAATATGTATTAATATGAGACTAAAGTATATTTTTCCTTCTAGTTCAAGAAGCCAGAATGGGCTAAAACAGTGATTGTGTACGACACAGACCTCTCCAAGAGATTGCCAGTTGTGGATGTAGCGGTACAAGATATCGGCAAGCCGGATCAAGTCTTCAAGTTGGAAATCGGAGCAGTCTGCTTTAAATAGTCTTCCTATAAATTTGGCCAAATATAAACAATTATCCTACTAATGTAACATAATAATTTAAATGTCACTAGGGTAACTTATTACAATATAATGTTTCCTATTATTCAGTAATCTTGTACTCTTAGGTATGTAATATTTACAAAAACAAGGGTCTCTCATGATAGGGTAGGTAAGTTGTGATTGCATTTATATTTGATAATTAAGTTTAAGTTTAATGTATAAAATACAATGCTGCCAAAATACTTAGTTGTAAGATTGCAAATATAAAAATTTATATGCTGATGAATTGTTTTCTTTTTAACTGTATTATGTATCTACATTGCGCCTTTACACCCACTTATATAAAAATGTCTATAATAAGAGTACCTAAGGTAATAAATAAAACCAAAATATTTGAGGAATCTTTAAAATTAATATAGTATATCTACTAAATCCAAGTTGAGAAAAATCTTTGTGATTTAAGAAAAAAATACTCCGAAATTTGAACCAGAGTCCTTTGGTTATGTGAACAGGTATAAACAGTCTATTCACAGTTATTTTACCTCTAGTTTTTAAATTGTTTATTCTGTTTAAAATAAATATTTAATTAGGTTCTACCGCCATTGGGTGACATAAAAATGACCGTCTTCGAATAATTTTCATGAAAAGAAAATTTCCTTAACAAATTAACCTCTCCTAACATACTTGTATATAAATTGATTCGTAAATTTCTTAGAATTAATTGTACAAATTTGTTAAAGTTGTATACTTAAAATATCTTACTAAACAAACTAAAATTACTAATAACAGTTATAAGAACAGGAATACTATTAAGATAAGTGTGAAAAGTGTAAATTAAAAATAGTTACACACTGACAAAAACACTTTCGAAGGGTGAAAAGCCATAAAACAAGAAGAAAAGAGAAATCACGATGCCATAAATTTGTCTCTGAGTAACGCCTACTCGCGGCATATTGTTGGCTACTTCACATATGTTTTATTTAGAAATCCATTTACACTACCCAATGGCGGATTAATTAATTTTCAAAAGCAAAATAAGTAAAATGGGGGACATGGAAAACTATCACTTTGAATATTACACTTAACATATGTAACGTATTTGGAACGCACTAATAGTTTTACAGCCGTCGGTAAATGTCACACGTGACAGCTGTCAAATGCGCCATGTGCCCTGCTTTTGTTTGAATCTTAACAAAATAGGATTTATTTGGTATTCATTACTTGAATAAAAATGCCAGAAAAAACATACCTCGGTTTCGAAGATGAAATTATATGTGAAGAGCATCGAAACTGTGTGACGTACGTTACAAATAAACTAGGAGGCTTACCGGTACATTTTCTCAACTATTTTTAACCACAAGCGTATTAAATATTTCAGATTGTTTATACTGCATACAAACTTGTAATTTGAATGTTTTGTCGTCTAGGATTGGCCTCCATTACCAGATCTTCAGTTTGACTCCAAATGTAATATTTGTTCCCTGCTAAGACCACTAGTTTTACAATGTTATGCTCCTTTTCCTAACTCTCCATACCACAGGACTCTTTATATTTATGGCTGCGTTAATCCAACTTGCTGGAATGATTCAAACAGGTAACTATACCTTCAGATGTGGGATATTCTTATACTTCTATTTCGATATTGATTTCAACCCCTCATAATACAGTTGTATAGCGAAAATTAACATCTGAAAATATTTATAAAAAGTATAGATGATGGATATTTTATAAGTTAACACACTAAGGACCGGAAATGCATTTCTACTCATTCGGTCGATTGTTGCTTAAGGACGGGACGGTTATTTTTACCTCCTTCGCTGGCTTCATTTTAAAGTCAGAAAAAAGGAAATTATTTCAAGTTATATGAATATGATGTACCAATTTCTTTGTTACCCCTCTCTTCCCGGTGTTGTGTACCTTGTACACATTGCTTCTAATAACCATCAATATCTCTATAAAAATAATAAAGACAAGGCTAAAATTGTAGGTATTCCTCCATAACATATTTATGCATTGATTTAAAAAATAAGATTAATAAAAATTAGATTTTATCGGATACATCAGGGAGGTATTTTGTGAATATTGGAAACAAATTCGCGTAAAAACAGGAAGAAGAGTGTGTGGGAAGCGCGACACTGTATTAGCATCTCACTCTTGCATACTTGCACTGTGCAAGCGCGAGGAGCTCAAAGCTAAATATTCTCAGTCGTGTTTTTTTTCCTCCGGCTAGCGGCAGTCGGCAGTAGCTCTTGGGCTTTCAACTAGAGCGGAACTATGCTTGTTCCATGAGTGTTGCCAGATGGTTTTTTAATGTTTTCAAAATTTAAAAAAATTTTGACTTCATTTATAATTAATTAAGGGGATAAGCTATGAATTCCGTATTTTTTCCGATTTAAAATCACTAATTTTTTATTGTATAGTGACTACCCAACACCGGAACGCGCGTTTTTATGTACGCACCCGAAGGGAAAAGTTAAGGTCTTAACTATATGTACACATTTATCGTATCCCGTCGCCAGCGCTCCGCAGGCATACAAAATACCCGTCCTTAGTGTGTTAGAGAATGTAACAGGCTTGATCTTTTATGTATTTTTTTCATCTAAACATATTTATAAACATATTAAATTTTTTTTTTATTTTGTCATTTATTTCAATTTTATAATACCATGTATTCGTAAACAAAATATGGCTAAGTATTGCACCCGCCGCTTAGTCAAGCTAGAATAGAAAATATTATGATTTTTATAAAAGAAAGTTTTTTTTTCTTTTACAGCTGGAGTTGTTTTCGAAGTCAATATCTCGACAAACAATATGAAAATAAAATAAAAACAGATTCAAACACAACCCAGACAATAGAAGAAACCAAGGTATTAGATCCATGGTGTTCAGGAGCTGATGAGTGGGGTGATGAAATAGATACAACTGCAGGACATTCTGCAGCCGATACATTTACTGCTAAATCAACTGAGCACCAACAATCTAGTAAAGCAGAAAGGTTTGATATTTCATATTTGTCGAAAGTTACAAATGTTAATTTAACGCATTTTTTTCGGAAAATGCTTAAAAGCGTCTTTTACTTACTGTTGGTAGAGAGCGGGAGACGCTTATAAGTGTTCTATTTGCTAGCTTTTGGTAGAGCGCGAGAGACGCCAAAAAATATTGTATAGATCGGAATTGGGTTTGCAGTTACTTGTGGTCAGTATACTGAGGGTCGAGTGGCAGGCTGTCTGAGTATTGACAGTATTGACAACAGTTTGTTAGGCAATAAGGTCATGCATTTTTTCTTTCTCAAATCATTTCAGATATGAGAAAATGCCTTATTTTTTACACCATTTATTTTGTTGATAATATTTTAATATTTATACATAAAAATTTGAACAAACTCAAAAAATTGTTAACTTGAAAACTCTTTCATGTTTCTTGTAATCTTGTAACATCAAAAGTAAGTAATAAGCATTTTAAAATCTTTCAGGATGTCGGATGACAGTGAAGATGAGCCATCCGAGATGGAACAAATGGAATCGTTTGTTGAGAAACTATCTTTATCCCATAATACATTACAAGGTTTGTAAAATGAAAACCAACAGCTTCTATAGTTCTATATTTAGGTCCTCACCTAGTGAGGAAAGACAGTGTCTAATATGTTAGCTTTTAATTTAAATTTAATATTAGTTAATTGTACTAGATATGCTTTACACTGTTGCAAACATAATATATTATTCGATTTAAAATCAATGATGATTTTTGGCACTGAACTGAACTGTATAACTTCGAGATGGGCACCAATTAATTATCTTCTCATTATCTAGTCTTCACCAGTTTACTGCATTCCTTTATTGACTATTAAGTACATAAAAAAATACAAAAACAATAACAATAGATGTATAAAAAAAATTATGTACTCACTAAAAAAAATATGTCAATTTCAATTTGGCCACCTATATAGTGTTATAGTGTAGCGGTTAGCGCATTTGACTCTGTGCTGGAGGTCTTGCGTTTGATTCCCACATCAAAATAAGTATTAGAGATTTTGAACTGCAATATCAATATAATATGTATTATCCTGGACTGGTACTTGCAGCGCAGGATTTATTACCTTGCTTTCATATAATTAACAGTGAAGTGAATATTGTGTCAATCTGATGCACCGTTGGGTGCGGACAAGGGTTATAAGAATGAAAATATAAGAAAGAAAAGTATTGTAAATTTTAAAAAAATATTTGCAGAAGGAGCTTCAGCGGAAATAGACGGAGATGCAGTTGAAGTTTCAGTTGACTTGCCTACACTCTCGGATAACAATATTATTGCTTTAATGACACAGGTTTGCTAACAACAATCTATTGATCTTATTATTTCTCAGAGAGAAACCTATCAGTATGAAAATATTGAACTTTATCTAATATTCATAAAACAAAAAAGTACCTTCCACCAAAGCACACAAATCATAATTAACACACTTTGTGGAAACGTACATAGAACTACAAGAATACTCCAAAACACAGAAACATATCATACAAAATCTGAGACATACCTCTTTTGATCGATAGAACTTTGATTATTATGCAATAGTTGTACAACTTGTTTCCATTATCCATAAAGTCAGCAAATAAATTAAGTGTAAAAGAGCTATTCATAAATGGATAATGGAGGTGAGTAGATCTGAAATAGATCACATCATTCGGCCATGTCGTATTTGATTCCATGTTGTAAACAATTTTCTTTCATGTAGTTTCATAGAAAAGTATTGTAAAATGTGCCCTCAGCACAAGAAAACTCAATGACAGCACGTAATTGTAATTTTTAATTACGTGTATGATTAAATATACATAAATAAATGCACTTTTATAATCTCAGTTTATTAATTATTGTTAGCTAGGTATTTAATTATTTTTAAAAAATCATTTAAAAAGATGAAAATACAAGAGGTGTGAGTGTTTTAAACTGTATACTGATTAACATTTTTACATCGTTTAGGTGCCTGACTTGCCTGTTGGTCTGAAGGATGGAGAAAGTTCTTTCATCCAATTTGATTCCAAATTTATTGCAGTAGATGAAGAGTATTTGGAAGAAAAATCAGATCATGTGAATAAGTTATTGGACCAGTATCAGAAAGAAAATGCTGATGGTAAAATTTTTATATTAAGAAAAATATATATTGAAATAGCTTAAAAATAATTCACATTGCTAATTTTTGCTGTCAGATGGTTTTTCATCAGACCTGACCCTAATTACTACTAATCACAAGTAACCACAAACCCTATTTCGATCTGTGCAATGTTTTTTGGTGTCTCGCGCTGTACCAAAAGTAAGCAAATAGAACGCTTATAACCGTTTCCCGCTGTCTACCAACAGTATGTAAAAGACGCTTTTAAGCGTTTCCCGCAAACAATGTGTTAATAGTGTAACACTGGTGAAGATTTAATTTAATGTTTCTGTGATAGGTGTGTTTTTCAATTGCAGACCTAAAGAAGATATTAAAAAGCAAAGGAAAAGGTTCTAAAAGTTCCGAAGAAGAATATGAAAAGGCAGTTCCCCTTCATGGAAATGAGCTCTTTCATAATTTTCTAACCAGAGTACAAATGAACCCAACGCAAATCTTGAGGTAAGAAATTATTAAAAATAATATTTTGAGTGTGTACAAATCATTGCTCACTAATTCTGTCTCCACTTAAGTCATTTATATTGATCTCTCGAGACAGAAAGTCTGGGTATTTACTGGGTTTACAACCTGTCGTAGGCTGGTTTGAGTGATCAAATTATGCAGTGTAATATTCACGATTCTACCCATGATTGACAACTTCACTATTCAATTTTCGGAAGTTATATTTATGCTTCAAATTACCTTTTTGCATAAACAACTTCTTCGGCACCAACTATGGTTGAGTTTTTTAATTAGCAGAGATCTTTATGAAATTTGTTTGAGATTCATCCAAAAACAAATATTTTATTTTATTACAAGTAGGTTGTTGCGGTGCTTTTATTGTTTCAACTAACTAAGAGTAAATAGCCAACAAAAAGAATATATGATTAGTCTACTTGCATTACTTAATTTTTTAACGTTATATTAAAAAATTAAGTTTTTTAGCCAATTTTTTAGAAAGTGAACTGTCGATCGGCATAGCGAGTTTCACAAGAGTATTGATTTTCTTATTCTATTTTATTCCTAACTTAACGCATTTTGGCAGATTATGTTAAATATGGACATTAATATTTTTAATTTTCTATTTTTAATTGGCGCCATTGGCAAAAAAACATATTTTTTTAACATAACTTGGTTTGCAAGTGGACTGCTCCTATCTAGACAAGACTTTTTAATGTGATTAATTTGTTTTTTTTTTTTTAGATATTCTTGGGGCGGTCAAGCCCTTCCGATGTCTCCGATTCCCCACAGTTTACGGACTGTCAAGTGCCTCTATTGCGGATGTGAAAAAGGGTTTGAACTACAAATACTGCCAACTATAATTCCATCTCTGAAGATAGCAAATTCCAGCGCAACTCACTTAGAATTTGGAACAGTTCTTATTTACACTTGTAAAAAAAGTTGCTGGCGAGAAAACGATAAATTTCTCTCAGAAACTATATATGTTCAACCTGAACCTAAGTGAAAGATTATTTGAATACTGTATTTTTATATTTTTAATAAAAAAACTTTTAATTATATTTTTGTATTATTACTAAAACATTTTTATTGGTAGATCTGCCATTCCTTTAAGATTTTTAATATGCTTTGATAAATGCATTTTTTGAAATCTTATTTGCACTTGATGATGCAAAGGACGCTGTTTTGTATAAAAGGGTATGTGTTTGCGTGTATTATATAGGACACTTTAACACATTGTTGTCGGGTGGATTTTTCATCAATGTAGACCCTAATTAGTAAAATAAATAGGGTCATATACGAATCGCAAGTAACTGCAAACCCCATTCCGATCTGTACAATGTTTTTTGGCATCTCGCGCTGTACCAAAAGTGAGCAAATAGAACGCTTATAAGCGTCTCCCGCTCTCTACCAACACGTCTCGCGCTGTACCAAAAGTAAGCAAATAGAACGCTTATAAGCGTCTCCCGCTCTCTACCAGCAGGTCTCGCGCTGTACCAAAAGTAAGCAAATAGTACGCTTATAAGCGTCTCCCGCTCTCTACCAACACGTCTCGCGCTGTACCAAAAGTAAGCATATGTGCTGTGATCTATTGACCAACAGTATGTAAAAGGCGCTTTTAAGCGTTTTCCACAAAAAAATTATTGATGCAATACACAAGATTAATATTTCAGCTAACAATAATACTTAACAGTAGAAATTAAAAAAAGTACTATCTCAAGATGAAATAAAAATTAATCTGAAATCATGAAAATTTCAATTGCTCAGTAATTTACATCTGTCACGTGTCACAATAGATTTCAAGAAATAGTGGTATTTACCAAGTGAAATTTAAATTAAAAATTATTTACATCTATATGAATAATTATACATACCAACATTCTTGGTTTGTCTCAATGCACTGTTTGTGTATGAATCATCTAATCTGGTGTTTCCCAAACTATAGTGATTCGGTCTGCTAAAAAACTTACAAACATGAAGTTTTTGTAAGTTTGTCATTTTTTTATAACTTTTGAATACTTTGCTGTAAAAAAACTGTGTGTGCAATGGGCATTATTAAATGTATCACAGTTCTTATCACAATAGTTGAAAATAACTAAAACTGAAGTTTTTATTTGTCATACAACAGCGTTACATTCCACATTGATAAATTGTTTGATTTCAATAAAATATTTGAAAAAAGTTTATCATAATTCAAAATTGATTTATTTTACCAGGCCAAAAAGTGTAATGAGCCCCAAAGAAATAATATAAAATTAATTAGGTCATCATAAAACAGTTTGGGAAGCGCTGATATAACTCACATCTGTTTTAAGCATAAGTCAGTAAAGATCATGAATAAATAAAGCAAAACACATCCAATCCTTTAAATAAACTTTATTTTATATTTGGCAACTGTATCGACGTAGGAAAAATTGACATACATAATCACTTATCACTATAGTAAATTCATCAATAATCAATTTTATAAAATGGACCAATGCAACTTTTTCCTTATTGAAACAATTGGCTTTTTCACTCATTAATGGCATGATCAGAAATATGTTAAGTTGGAAATATGATTTAAAAAAAATAGTACATTGCCAATCTTTAAGATGGAATTTTTATTATAAATGCAGAAACAATAATTGCTTAAAGTACTTTAAGTGTTCTTGTTTAAAATATTTAATTATAAAAGTCACTTATCAATATCAGATCTGTAAGTAACACAATTCTTAGTGAAATATAAAAAAAACTAATAATATGTATGTATTCTACATATTGTCAACTCGGTCACTATGTATTGTAAAAATTAATGATATCGCATCAAGTAAATACATTTTTTTTTCCTTAAAATCGTTGAAAGTATCATTGGTAGTCTAAATCCATATTTTTTTGGATTACAAGTCTCTTGCGATAATCCATCTTAAATAATTTCAACCTGATTTTTTTCTCTATGATAAATATTTTCCAACTTAGACAAAGAAACGGGAATGAAATTGAATTATTATGTTATCCCAGTATGTAACACAAATTTTCATAAAGTTTAACTATTAACATTTTAAGATTTACCTTAAAAATAGCCATAATTTGAGATGGCTAAAAAATCTGAATTTAGACTACTAATGACTATCAGCAATGATAACTAGATGAAAAATGATACATTTAATTATGGCCATCTTTAATTACGGAGCAGTTGGAGAATAGAACGAAGTTCTTCCATTCAATAGAAACAAAAAATGAAGTCAAATATATCTTATCTGTCATATATATCAATATCTTTATTGTAGTCACTTTTTATTATAACTATCAAAAAGTTTAATGAAATTTATTATGATTATACTTGAAATTTTTTATTAGTAAATACAATTGGAATCACAAAAATTAAATGCATACAAATTCCGATATACATGGCGATTGGATTACACACATTATCTTTAAAATGAGTTATAAAAATATAAAAAAGAAACATTCTTAAAACATAAATGACACAAATATCAAAATATCAACCAACATAATTATTATGCTAGACAGTCACTATTTTCAGTAATATGTCATAAAATATATTTGGGGAGAGCCACGCTAACAGCTTCAGACCAGAATATAACTGTGATGTCTAAATTATATTTTGGGATTTTTATTCTATTTTAATGGCTAAAAAATATATTTAATATCATTACTATACACTCGTCTATAGAGCTCTCTGCGTACTTTTACCATGCTATTACTGTGCTTTAAAGGGTGCAAGGCAGTATTACTGTAAAATAATAATAATACAAATACATATATCGCTCACTCCTTTCAAGAACGTCATAAATCAAAAATCGACAATTTTCAGTTGTGCATGCTTTCGGAATGCCCAGAAAATGTACTATATTCCAGCAAAAGAGGCATATTTTTAACATAATATTTACCCGCTACAGGGCAGAAAGTGTTGTTTTTGCATTTCGAAGAACAGGTATTGTTTAATTATTTTTTGAAATATACTAAATATTTTTTAAATAGAGTAAAAACCTTCAGGCTATATCTAAAAAGATCTATTGCAAAGTAAAAAGTTCAATAAGTGGCTTGATATTTATTTTTAATACAGTGTATTATATTTATAAACTTTAAAAACGTTCTCCTGAAAAATCAAGTTTTTTTATTTATGACGTTCTTGAAAGGAGTGAGCGATATGTATAACAAAACTAAGTCTTGTTATTTCTGCATTATAAAATGTTGTAAAATGGAAAAGTAGCCTACAGTTTGCTAGTCATAAGATCAGCAACTTTGTCATTATAATTGAAAATGGGATAACTCTTTTAATAATTTAATAATTTCATTTATTGATAAAAAAATAATAAATTATTCTTCATTTTTACAGATTGTAAATTTTATTACTATTTTTTTTTTAAATTAAATAAATTTATTTCACATCAGCTCAGAAACAATGATAAAGTTATGAATATGATATGATATATTCAAAAAATTATATCTATGTTTTTAATTCTCCAAGATAAACATTAATTTTTACACATGGTACAATAATTCAATTTCATATTTTGCAATTACTAAAATAAGAAATATTCACACTTGTTGTTCTCTACATATTATAGACATGTATGCTTACCTAATTTTAAAATACCCCTAGTTTTAAATCATGACAATTCAAATTGGATATTTAAAACGACATGGAAATATTGCAACTTAAAAATATCACATAACTAAAAACGTCAATGAGAAGTTGTCATGACCAGAAGTGATGTAAACACCGTCTTTGGAGCACCTGAACAAACTCTACATTAAGAAAACTAATACAGATTTTAATTTAGTACACAAATTAACTTAGATATTAACTTTGTTATTACTTAGTTATATAAAGTTATAATAACAAATATGTAATAAGATTATTTTCATTAAAGTGCAGGACTGGCCACTTTGACATCAGATCAAATAACATTGCATCAATTTGATGCAGTGCCCTATGCACCGTTGGGTGCGGATAAAGGTCAACAGTAGTAGTTTTCATGTATCAAAATGGAAAATCACAAAGTAAGTACTTCCGAATTACATTAGTAGAGAATTGAAAAAGCTGAAATTGATAATTAAAAATGATTTGTCTCGAATTGCCTTTTTGAGTTGTAATGTCTAAAATCAGAGGTACGAAATGTCTAAGGTAGTAAAATCAACATGCTTAGAATGAAAAATTGCTGAATCATTAGGCTTCCTTAGAAAGTTACGAGTTTTCCATTCTGAGCCGGAGATACGTGGGTGTATTATTTTGACCGCTTATAACGTCTGTGGAACGAGATTCACATTTACAGTTCTGTATGTCTTTCAAGAATCTTGTTCTCGATTTCCAAGTGTAATTTTTCAACCTTACGCATGTGTTTTTTTATGGTATCCTGCATTTGCAATTCACCATCGGTTTTTGATCCGGCTTCAGCAATCTGCAGAGAAGACAATTTGTTTTTATCACATAAATACATTTAAAACATACCATAGAAATTATCCGTTATTAATGTCTTGAGGTTTGATACAATATAAGTCCAAAGAAAAGGAATTGAAATGCATTTGAATAATTTAAATTTTAAGTCTAGGAGTGGAATATACATGGTGTGCAGGTAATGTATGTAAAGGACCTCAAGGTGAAGGACATTACTGGTAATAGCTGTAATGACTAGGGCACTCGAGGTTGAATACCTGTACTCATACTTCTATGACTTGGAAATTAAAATAAAATTAGAGTGAAGTAATATTAAAGCAGAGGTAGAAGTCGAGGAAGACTTTTGTAATTGCAGGATATGTATGAAGAAATGCAAGAATGTGACTGTCTTGAAATGTACATATGTCAAGATAAAGTAGTGTAGCCTTCTATCCTCTCTTCTTTGCGATGGTTGTAGTTGTAATGATAATAGGGTTATTTCAATTTTATTCAGTCACTACCAACCTTCAAATTTAATATTATTTGGTGACTACCAACCTTCATATTTAATATTATTCGGTGACTACCAACCTTCATATTTCATATTATTCAGAGACTACCAACCTTCATATTTAATATTATTTGGTGACTACCAACCTTCATATTTAATATTATTCGGTGACTACCAACCTTCATATTTTTAATACTATTTGGTGACTACCAATCTTCATATTTAACATTATTCAGAGACTACCAACCTTCATATTTAATTTGTCCGAGTTTGATGCCTGCTCTGCTTGCAAGTGACGTAATTTTAATAATCTCGCCTCGTAATGTTTCAATTCCACCTGAAAAGCATTTATTCAAAAATAGTCAAGCAAAAAGGGAGATAAAAATAACAAGGGATTGAACAACTTGGATTGCAAGAAAAAGTAATAATTTGTGACATCATTAGTTTTATCAACCATGAACTTAATATTTTAATAATAATATTTCGTGTTAGTATTGCCCAATTTTTTTTATGAAAATAATACCTAGTTTAATTTACATTTGGATTGCAAGAAAAAGTAATAATTTGTGACATCATTAGTTATATCAACCATGAACTTAATATTTTAATAATAATATTTCGTGTTAGTATTGCCCAATTTTTTAAAATGAAAATAATACCTAGTTTAATTTACATTTGGATTGCAAGAAAAAGTAATAATTTGTGACATCATTAGTTTTATCGACCATGAACTTAATATTTTAATAATAATATTTCGTGTTAGTATTGCCCAATTTTTTTAAATGAAAATAATACTTAGTTTAATTTACATATGGATTGCAAGAAAAAGTAATAATTTGTGACATCATTAGTTTTATCAACCATGAACTTAATATTTTAATAATAATATTTCGTGTTAGTATTGCCCAATTTTTTTAAATGAAAATAATACTTAGTTTAATTTACATATGGATTGCAAGAAAAAGTAATAATTTGTGACATCATTAGTTTTATCAACCATGAACTTAATATTTTAATAATAATATTTCGTGTTAGTATTGCCCAATTTTTAAAATGAAAATAATACCTAGTTTATTTTCAATTGGATTGCAAGAAAAAGTAATAATTTGTGACATCATTAGTTTTATCAACCATGAACTTAATATTTTAATAATAATATTTCGTGTTAGTATTGCCCAATTTTTTTAAATGAAAATAATACTTAGTTTAATTTACATATGGATTGCAAGAAAAAGTAATAATTTGTGACATCATTAGTTTTATCAACCATGAACTTAATATTTTAATAATAATATTTCGTGTTAGTATTGCCCAATTTTTTTAAATGAAAATAATACTTAGTTCTGAGCGGAGTAAATATTTAACAAATTATGATAGTCAAATAACCAAAATATTGTGAATTATAGTACATACCCTGAGTGATTCCATTTCTTGGGGAGTGAAGTTTCCTTGTATGGCTACGTGCCAAAGCGCTTGCACTTTGGGTTCCACAAATTCCCTATTATTTGGTCCTGAAAAAATTCAACTAATTTTATACTTCCTCTAATTCTCTTCCGGACCCAGAGGTGTACAGGGTGATGCATTACATTTATTCATTGTTATAATGCTCATTAATTACGTGAAGGCAAGGTAATCAGTCCTGTGCTTTAGGTACCAGTCTAGGGTGATATTAAATCTTCTTCAACCCTTATCCGCACCCCGATGATGCATAGGGCACTGCATTATATATACGCAGTGTTATCTTCATCGTCAAAACGTGAAGGAAAGGTGATCAGCCCTCCGCTTCAGGCACCAGAAAAATATTAGAGTGAAAAAGAAAAACTTACATTATTTGACACCCCCTGGGAATCGAACCCGGGACCTCCGGAACGGTAGCCGAGCGTGCTGACCATGACACTAAGGAGGCAGACTAATATTAAATCACTTGTATTTATTTTTACTCCTCTGAGAAATTAACACCGGACCTTCATGACAAAATGTTTGTTATACCAAATTATAATAAATATTATTTAAATTTCGAGTGCTATTAGAGATTCATTTAAAGCGGTAGCTGTTTTACCATGTAAGGGTTTTTTCAAACACTTCTCCCAAGCTTTGAAAATGTCCTTATGCGGTGTAATAGCGTCATTCTAGACAATCTAATAAATGCTTTATTTGTTGAACAATTCTGACCAAAAATCTGTTTAAAGAGACAATAATTGGGGGTTTTATCTGATTTTGAATTGGATTTATGTAATTTGTTTGCCGATTTGTTTTGCTCGATACACACGACTCGCAATATCTTGATGAGAAAATCCAAGATGATCTTTGCTATGAATATTATTTGTTTACTCAGCTGAGTTGGAAGTTGGTGTATGCCAATGAAGTATAGATCTCATATAACAGCCGATATATTTTTTAAAATTTACAGGATCATTAAGCAGCATATCTGTTTGAAAACAGATGTTCTGTGCGATTTATTTATAAGGATTATGGAAGTTCAACTGTGTCTTTAGTGACTTTTACCTTTGGCAGCTAATCTATACAGCTGATCATATCCATCTCTCAGTTCTCGGTGTTTTTCTCTTAGAAGGTTAGCTTTGTGCAAATAATCTTTGTTGATATTGTTATCCTCTCGGTTGTCAATGTCATTGGAAGAATCCATATCTTCATTATCCAATGCGTCTGTTGAAAAATACACACATGTAATTAGATTCACAAGTATCTAAAAATTTAACTTTTTTTATTATAGACAAATAAAAAACTTTGCTTTTTGATCCACTCACATTTTTATTAGAAACTAACTATGTAGTTTTGGCAACAACCTGTTGCCATCTTCAAGGTTTGTTTTACGACTAAACATAAAACAAACACAGAAAAGGGCAACAGGTTGTTGCCGAAACTTGTTGGTTTTTAATAAAAATGTGAGTAGATCAAAAAACAAAGTATTTTATTTCTCCAAAATATATTACAGTGATCCACAAAGTTAATGCTTTAAATATTCAAAACATAAAATTTTGTTTATATTTCATGATATTAAACGCAGTGATTCATATAAAAGACTTTTGTTATGTGATCTTTATGTAGTTAAAATATATATGTATATATTTTTTTAATGAACTTTGTAATAAATTTGGATAAGTTATATAGCGCCATTTTTGTAAAATATTACCTCAAGGGCGCAATAGTGGAATTATTAATGAAAAGCTTCACTAAAAGTAAAGATGACTTTTGTTATACAATTAATGTTTTATTGCACTATTTTTTTATATAAATCTTTAATTTCTGCATGAATGCATGAGTTGTGATTCCTTCCTCCTTTGAGGAAAATTTTGTTTGTATGACTATGTACGGCCACACCCCCGGGGTTAAATGTGTATTTTTTTATATAAAAAAGGTGATTGCTTCTTTATTTTGTTATCCGGGGAAACTTACTATCAATATTATCAGTCTTGGCTCCCTGTACGTCACCCAGAATAGAGTAGTATTGATCTATTTTATTCTGGTGATGGTAAAATTCTTCTTTCAGTGCCTGCAACTCTTCACTCGTGAATCCCGACATTTCAGCTTTGACCCAAAGTTTGTTGAGCTTCTTGTCTTTGAACAAGCTTTTGTTAATGTGATCCTCCACCGAACCATTGAAAGCCTTAAAAGAAGAGTAATCATTATTAAATATTAATATATTTATTTACTTGTTGTCCGCCTCCGTAGTGTAATGGTCAGCACGCTCGGCTACCGTTCTGGAGGTCCCGGGTTCGATTCCCAAGGGGGGTAAAATAAATATAAGTGATTTTTTCACTGTAATATTTATTCAATATTACCATGGACTGGTACCTGAAGCGGGCTGATCACCTTTCCTTCATGTGTAAACGATCAAGATAACACTGCGTTAAGACAACAATAAGACACAGTGCCCTATGCACCATTGGGGTGCGGATAAGGTTTTTTATTATTATTATTATTGGTACATACGCCTGAAAGGCTTTTACATGCACAATATAAGGAAATAATTTAATATTATTACAGCAATATAATGCAACGTAAGTATTTAAAAAAAAAGGTGTTTTTTTTAATTTACATAAATATTTCATTTTTATACTATTTCTGTGAGCCTAAGCGGCTCATTATTAGAAATGGGTATCCAATTGTGGTTGAGTGGGTTCGAACCGAGAAACTCTGATTTTAGAGTTTTATTTTTAATATTAGTTAACCCATTGATTGAAGAATGATTTATTTGGAAAAAGAGAAGTTTTAAAAAAAAAAAAAATTTGATTATGAAATGATGCATTATTGCAAGGAATTGAAAAACAAAATTTTCCAGATTTTTTTTTACAAACACATTTTACTTTTTAATTATTAATGTATATACTTATTAAGGTTTTTTTTTGGCATAGTAGCCGCAAAAGTCCTGATTATCGAAGGGTTAAATGAGATATCGCTCACTCCTTTCAAGAAAGTCATAAATCAAAAATCGTCAATTTTCAGATGTGCATGTTTTCGGGATGCCCAGAAAATGTACTATATCCCAGCAAAAGCTGTATATTTTTAACTTAATATTTACCCGCTACAGGGCAGAAAGTGTTGTTTTTGCATTTTGAAGAAAACATATTGTTTAATTATTTTTTAAAACATACTAAATATTTTTCAAATGAAGAAAAAACCTTAAGGTTTTATATAAAAAGATCTGTTGCACAGTAAAAAGTTCAATAAGTCGGTTGATATTTATTTTTAATACATTGTATTATATTTTTAAACTTTAAAAACGTTCTCTTGAAAAATCAAGTTTTTTGATTTATGACGTTCTTGAAAGGAGTGAGCGATATGTCTCTTCCACTCCAAATATAAGGTGAGGAAAAAAAGAGAATCTATAAATTAGTACAGCGTAACACGGGGTATATGTGGATATTATGGAGAAGCATCCATCAAAATTAGTAAAAAATTAAATAATTGGTAAAATAGATTTCATTTAAGGCTCACCTCATGCTCTTGAAGTTTGACTTTACTCTGTACATCCTCAAAATGTTCCAGCAGATCATAAGAACTCATAATACCAATGAGCTTTTTACGAAGATTATCTTCCTTCAGTCCATCTAAATCTCCGCCTTCTCCTTTGAACTTCTTATGAGCGATTTCTTCCTTGTCTTGAATCTTTAAATCACTGTACAACGATTTGAGTTTGGGTTCTGTTAACCTCTGAAAACCGGAAGTGTAAACCAACGTATTTATATCGATGACAAATAAAGAAAAAATAACAAAGTAACGTGAATATTGGCGTAATATACTTACAATTTGCGCTTTAGCCCATAATAAATTTAATTTAGCCATTCGAAAAGGCTTGTGGAGAGTCCTAAAATTCACTTCAATCTCGGGAGAGTGGAGATTCGCTTTAGCTGAATATTTGTTTTCTGCTAAAGTCGAGGATAACATAATAAACAGAGATATTAAGAAACAAAATGAGAAGGTATTTAATTTCCCCATGATTAGAAAACAATTTTGTTCTTTATAAAAAAAATAACGGCGCGCTAGGGGGAAGCACAAAAACAGCAAAATTATTTCGCGTAAAAATTGAAAATTGACAGACAGTTGACAACACCGACAACACGACACGACATTTGACAACTGACAGCATATAAGTGTTGCCAACCTGGATGTAGCGAAAATCCCGAACAGGGCTGCCATTATAGCTGCCAGTTTTGTAAATACGTATATTATATACAATTTATTGCAAGCAAACGATTTCCAAAATTCATATGTAACTCGCAACCATAAATACTATTATTGCATACATATTATTCTCAAGTTAAAAATTCACTAAATGATTCGTAACTTTTGGGCGCGCAGACGCACTATATTTTCTCAACTGTCAAAAAATAGCGCTTGTCTCAAAATTCGAGCGATTTAAGAATTGTTTATATATTTAATATTATTGACAAAACCCGTTCTCTGTTTTTTGCGTGTTTATATAAAAAGCATTGTGTTTTGTTTTATGTAACTTCAAATATTCGAAAGCGTAAAAACCGGCGTCTTTTAAGTTTTTATATCTGTTTTCTTTATTATAATAAAAATAGAGCCTCGAGTGAACATTGTGATGCTGCCGGAAACGAATCCGGAATATTCTGATAATGAAGCAGTAAGTGTTGATTTAACCGTATTAAAATATAGTTTTTATCTGAAATGATTTGCTGGTTAACTACATATATAAACAAAGTAAAATATAAGCTAAACATGTGAACATATAGATCACCTTGTTCTGTGTGTTTGAATGTTGACATAATTTTGTCAGGCACTGAATTTTTATTTTAAATTAAATGTATAGATATTTAGGTATAGTTTAACATTCGAGTATTGGTAACAAAGAAAGAAATCTCCAATCGAATCTATTACCAGAATGATGAGTATGAAATTGATATGAAAATAATTCATCTATCTGACTCACTAAATAATCATCACCCCACTTAACCGCAGGGGTAGGCAGAGAGAATAGAACGCCACACCAATCTGTCTGCACACAATCTTCGCCTCTTCCACATTCATATTTCCTGACCACTTTCAAGTATTTGAAATACTTGATCATGCCAGGTTTTCCTTGGTCTTCCTCTGCTTTTATTACCAACCACATTCGCCTCGTAAATTTGTTTAACTATCCTGTCTTCACTGATACTTCACAAATAAATAATGAGAATAATAATATGGCTACCAATTTTGCTGCCTAAGCTTATTTAGCTTATACGTTAATCCAGCACTGATAACACCTTATGATTATAATTCAATACTCCACTTCCCTAGTGTAATGGTCAGGACGCTCAGCTACTCTACTGGAGGTCCCGGGTTCGATTCCCAAGGAGGGTCAAATAAATATACGTGATTTTTTCACTCTAATATTTATTCATTATTACCTTGGACTGGTACCTAAAGCGGAGGGGTGATCATCTTTCCTTCGTGTCATGATGATCAAGATAACACTGCGAAAATACGATGTAGTGCCCTATGCACCATTGGGTGTGGATAAGTGTTGGAAGAATAATTCCATTAATTGATTCGGCCGTCACTTTGTGGTAAAATCTATTCATTTTTAATTTAAGTTTACTTAGTACATACCACTATTTCTTAAAATCCACTCTGACACGTGTTTCGATGCATTCCGCATCATTTTCAACACCATGTTTCAAATGCGGTGTTTGAAAATGATGAAACACGTGTCACAGTAGATTTTAAGAAATGGTGGTATGTACTAAGTAAACTTAAATTAGCCACTTAATGCTAGGATTTTTTTTTTATAAAAAGTATTTAAAAAAACTTCAGTTTAAAAAAAAATGTTTTATTCGAAGTTTATCCACTTTTCAAATAAAATATAACAATTTCAGCATATTTCATTTACAATTACAATACTTTGTACTTATTCATCGTCAAAAAAGTAATTGAAAATAATAGTTTAATACGCTTCTGATTTATTTATGTGTAATTTAACTGATTTTTTTGTTTGTTCAGGATGAGACTTCTAGTGTTGGTAGTACATCGACCACAGATAACACATCGAGAAGTGAAACACCCACTAATAAAGCCAGGAAAGGAAGAAGAGGCAGAAAAAAACTCCCAAAAGTTGTAAAGCCACCATTTAAGTTTACGTAAGTTTATTATAATTTTTTTGTTTGTAAATATACACCGGTAAATAATTGTTCGCCTCGGTAGTGTAATGGTCAGCACGCTCGGCTACCGTTCTGGAGGTCCCGGGTTCGATTCCCAGGGGGGGTAAAATAAATATAAGTGATTTTTTCACTGGACTATTTATTCAATATTACCCTGGACTGGTACCTGAAGCGGAGGGCTGATCACCTTTCCTTCATGTGTAAACGATCAAAATAACACTGTGTTTGTATTACGCAGTGCCCTATGCACCATTGGGGTGCGGATAAGGGTTTTATTTTATATATTATTAAATATACACTGGCAGAAACATCCTCTCACCGGGCCCAATAAAAAAAAACACTCGATGCTTTTGAATGAGCAGTGTCTGCTGACGGCTCATGTAACGAAGCGTGCCAATCCAAACCCTGCTCGCGTGTTACATTAAGGTGGAGACTGACCGGAGCATTTCGTGTTACGTTACGATGCGAGCATTCAGGCAGTCAGTGCAGCGAGCCGAGCGCTCCATCCATAGTTTCGGATGCTCGGTGACGCTCGCCGCGAGCGATGTTACGACGAAATGCTCCGGTCAGTTTCCACCTTAAGATGAACTGAACTTACCTCGCCAGCTGCCAGAAATTTATAGGAAATCATTTGATAAATAAAAAGTTTTTATTATTTTATTACGTTTTATTATTATACAATAGTTCTTCAAACCGTTACTGCACCCAATGGTGCATAGGGCACTGCATCATATAAACACAGTATTATTTTGATCGTTAACATATGAAGGAAAGTGATCAGCCCTCCGCTTCCATAGTGTAATGGTCAGCACGCTTGGCTACCGTACTGGAGGTCCCGGGTTCGATTCCCAGGGGGTGGGTCAAATAAATATTAGTGATTTTTCAGTCTAATATTTATTCAATACAACCTTGGTCTGGTACCTGATAGGGTTAAAAAGAAAACAACAAAAAGTAAGAATCGCTTCTGAAAACAACTCAATTTTTTTTTACCTTGTAGGTGTAGTGCTAAAGAAGATCATGGACAACCGCTGTTTGGAGCCCAGTTTATTCATCACCTGACTTCTGGTCCCGCAGTATTTGCCGTGGTTGGCAGTAACAGAGTCAGCATATACGAGTGTCCGGACAGTGGCGGTCTAAAATTGCTCCAATGTTACGCAGATCCCGAGGTAAGCACCGATACGTTGAAAATTGAGAGACAGCTAACACCGATAACACAATGTGACATTCGACAACTGACAGCATAGAAGTGTCGCCAACCTTGATGGAGCAAAAATCCCAAACAGGACTCACAGTATATTAACCTTTCCGGGAGTATGGACGTAAATGAACGTCGGAGCGACTTTTCCTCAAAGGATTATCCACGTAAATGAACGTCGAAGTCCCTCTGTCAGTTGGCGTGACGTAACTTGTATAGTAATGACATCTGTGGATATTTATATTTAATTTTGTCATAAAATAATTAGTTTTATTTTTTTATTATTTTTTACATAATTTATATCTTCATGATACATATATTTCATGAATTTTTTTTCGTGTAAAAAGTACCCACTCCCCAGAGAAAGTCCGGCATCAATTATTGTACTCCCGGAAAGGTTATTTGTGAAAGGATTTTAGATGATCAGTACAGGAAAGGTTGATCAGATAATAACACAATTTCAATTTAATTTTTTTTATTTTAAATTCTTAGGCCGATGAAAATTACTACACTTGCGCATGGAGCTACGAGGAAGATACCGGCAACCCTCTGCTAGCCGTGGCAGGGTCGCGTGGTGTCATCCGCATCTTCAGCCCGGCAGCGCAGGCCTGCATAAAGCACTTCATAGGACACGGCCATGCCATCAACGAGGTCAAATTCCACCCCAAAGACCCCAACTTGTTGCTCTCGGCCAGTAAAGACCACGCCCTCAGACTGACCAACATACAAACTGATGTTTGTATCGCCATATTTGGCGGGGTGGAGGGCCACAGAGATGAAGTTTTAAGTGCTGTAAGTCAATTTTTAAATTGAATTATTTTTTTTTTAAATGTAAGTTACGAGCATACGCCATTTCGTTTTTAGACTATGAATTGATGAGGATTGATGAATAAAATAAATATTTCATTTAATTAAGAGAGATTTTCTTCAATTAAATTCCACATATCCATTTTCTAATCCTGAAAAAATAGAATCATTAATAATTGCAAAAAGAGCTATTCAAAAAATCAACTATTTATAGAACCTATAAAAGTTCACTTCTAACGCGAGAGTCTATAAATTGTATATTATACATTGGAACCTTTCATAATGAGTGCCTCTCACAAAAAGTTGCTCCCTTAACCCTAGATAACTAAACTATATTTGTAGATACAATGCCATTTGTGGATTGCGCAATATTGACATATGTAGTAGCTGTGCGTAAAAGTGATTTATTTAACAAAATGTCTCTTACATTAATTCATAATAAACCAAACTTAAGTGCCATGTAGCCGGTTCCTATTTTTAATAAATACTTTTGATTAAGTTTCGCGTTTTTAATTGCGTAGTCTGCCAGACGAATGTTTAGTTATTAAGGGTCAATGAGCGACATTTTGCATAGCGAGTCGCACAGAAAGGTCAAGTCCCTTTTTCACGATATTAACTTGTGAGCCGGGATTCCCGTGCCAGTCAAAACAAAAAATGTAAGATTCTGGAACGAATTATACTCATTATTAGAGGTTCCACTGTATATTGATAATTCATTTATTTTATATCTTTGACAGTTATTTTAAAGATGCTAAACTGTTATTTCTATGTAGAAATATATGCAAACAATTTTTTTTTCATTTTGAAGGATTTTGATGTCAATGGTGAGAAAATAATATCCTGCGGTATGGATCACTCCCTCAAGCTTTGGAGACTAGACAAGCCGTCCATGCACGAAGCGATCAAACAGAGTTATAACTTCAATCCGCACAGAAGTTCCCGACCCTTCAACTCCCTCAAGGAACACTTTCCCGACTTCTCTACGAGAGATATTCACAGGAATTACGTAGACTGTGTCAAATGGATGGGGGATCTTATACTATCTAAAGTAAGAACTTGACTTATCAATTCAATAACTTTTTTTGTTGATATGGGACACAAGGAGTGTTTAAAAGCTGGTCACCCCAGCGAAAGACAGCCAAAAGATTATTATTTTTGCAATGTTTATTTTGTTAAAATAATCAATGTACGGGTAAACCTCATTTTTTTGTTGACAGGGTTGTTTTGAGAGACACTGGGGTAATTTTTTTTTGTCACAAAAGACAAATATAATGAATGATATAAAGTTAGGTTCCGTGTAAAAATGCTAAGAAAAATCCACATATTTATTTAATACATAGCCTATATACACATATTTAGAATAAATCAATTGACAAGTAAAGTTTGAATTCGTTAACAAAATAAATATTCTGTTGATATAATAAATGAATTCTTTAAAATAAATACTAATTCACTAGAAGTAATTGTGAATCGAACCGGCGGAACATGAGGTTTACCTGTATGCGCTTCAAAATTTCTCACTGTGGCTTTTCATATATATACATGTAGTTCATTTTATTTTTACTACTTAATTCTATGTATGGGTATTTATTTGTTTTATTTTATTTTTAGTCATGTGAGAATGCAATAGTCTGCTGGAAACCAGGAAGGCTGGAAGACAAGGAATTGAGGCCCGGAGATAATACGGCTACGTTAATACACCGATTTGACTACAAAGAGTGTGAAATCTGGTTCATTCGATTTGCTATTGACTTTGCTCAAAAGGTAATTTTGCTTGCTCAAGAGTATTTTATTTTGAACGATTAAGTTCTTTTTAATTATTTTATGAATTCTATTTTATACTGAAATCCATGCTTTTTTCTAATCAATAAGGCGGCCCGCGAGTATTTATTTTGCGGCCCGCGGTTTTATTTTTAATTTATTTTAATTCTTGATTGAAATTATTTTGTTTGTACGGGAACATATGATATTCTTTTACAAAATCATTCAGTTGGATCTACTGTTTGATAATAAATTATTAACTTAAAGTCATATAAAAATGAAGATTAGATTTTTGTGTTTTTTGATGTGGCCCGCTGACGTACCCAAAATACCTTATGTGTTCTTGGTGCCTTTTGAGTTTGACACCTCTGCTCAAGAGTGTTTGATAATGTCTAAATAAGACGAAACTCATCACATAATATCATATATATGTAAATAAAAGTAGAATTCAATCCAATAACATTGTTTAATTTTGGATGTACATATTACCAAAAAATTAAAAACACTCAGTATGTTGTTTGTTATTTATTTTCAGACGATGGTGCTCGGAAACCAAGTAGGAAAGACCATAGTTTGGGAACTTGATAATGGCGATCCGTCTCTCTCCAGAGTGTCCACTCTCCAACACCCCAAGTGTGTGTCGGCCATCCGGCAGACCTCGCTCAGTAGAGATGGAAACATGCTCATCTGTGTCTGCGACGACGGGACTGTTTGGCGATGGGATCGACAGAATTCATGAAAGATATTTTTATTTTACGTGATAAGGAAATGTGGGGCTAAATTATAAACTCAGCTACAACAATACATCTGCAATAATCGTAAATGGGCAAGAAATAAGGGTTCTCTACAGATCCTAATAATAGTTACATTTTGACACCTCAACTTCTTCTGTCTTACTCCTCATTACTGAGGGTATACCCTTGTTGAACCAATGACTCTTCTCCAGTTATCCTTTGACTGCGCTGCATGTAGCGCTCCAACCATCGAGGTGCCTGCTGCCGCCTTAACTTGATTGGTCCATCATATGGGGAATCTTCCTCTCCTGGCTACCAGTCGTTCCAGGCTATCCTAATTGCCATGTGCAATGGGTCCAAAGAACTGATGAATCCGTCGTGTACAGACATTGGCCAGAGTCAAGCCATCCAAGAGTAAGTTCTGACGAATGGAGTCATTGGTGCGTGTAGCTCTCCATGGGATTTGAACACATCCAAAAATGTTGTAAATTATAATTATTTTTGATAATTTATATGGCGCCATTTTTGTATAATACATACAATCTCGAGGACGCTTCACTGTGATCAAATTGAGGAAAGGAAAATTATAAAGATGATTAAGCAAATTAATGTGGTTTTAGTTTTTTTCTTCTATCTCACTCTCATGGTTTCTAAATGCTGGTGGAATGGCATCCATACGGAGCATTATTGCATTTTTAGTTATCTGTTAATCATACTCTTAATATATATACTCTGACTGCTGGAAGAAGAGCATTCCATGCCAATGAGCCCGCAACATTAAATGCATGGCCGCCAAATTTGGTGCGCTGGTTTCGCATATCTGATATTCATGATATATCTGTCTTCTAGTTTTAAGATTTTTTAACTATTAAAATAAGCTTTATATTAAACTAAATTGTTTTTCTTTAACCCTCCCCTTATTGCGCCAAAAAATCTGAACGTTCCGGTGCTGTATAGTTAATATACATATAAAAATTAACAATTTAAAACCAGAAAAAAATTACATTCGTAGATAATCGCCTAAATTTATTAAATTTGAAGTCAACAGCGATGTTTATTGAAGTTTGATAGCTAAAAACATGAAAAAACAAACAACTTACGAAATTTCGTATTGTTGCATTTCTTTTAAGCTGCTCTCTCTCTCTCTCTCTCTCTCTCTCCCCGCCTCACACTAAATCTCTCTTTTTTAAAAATTAAGTTTCACTTCTATCATGTGCTGCATACGCAATTAAAATTTTCACATAAAACGTGCTAAAAATAGAGCTTCCATTGCATTGTAATATCAATAACAGAAATAAGTGCATCATATTTTTTTAATGAACTATATTAACATATTTCGGATGGGTGTTTTTTACGCCTGCGGACCGCTGGCGTCGGGATTTGATAATTATCAACATATAGTTGAGACTTTAACCTTTTAAACGCGTTTACTTTGTTCCTAAGAGACGCTCGTGCGCGGCTGTATTTCGCCGTTTTTTAAATTATTACTTTTATCATGTATTTAGTTATGAAACGATTTATTTTCCTAAACAAAAACATTCAATGGGATTCATTGTGCCTTTTTGGTACTCTATAATACACGTGTGTCACATTATTCTTGAAATATATCGTAATATAAACAAATTAGATCGTATAATAAATAAATCAAAGCACGCATCGTGTGTCACTCTTACCCACTGGCGATGCGTAGCGTCGAGAGTGAGACAGATATAGGGCATGATTATGGCGCGGACTAATTACCGACCGCAAGAAAAATCAGGGATCTGTTGTTTTATTTATCCTTGTGATGTTACAAATTATTAGTCAGATATTTCAACAGATGTCATAAGGCCGAGGATTGACGTATTATTTTATCCAAAGTTCCACACCATGAAAAAATCCCTCCAAGTTGAACTGAGGTTCGAAACTTGGAGCAAAGTGAAAACACAAACGCTTATGTCAGCCGCGTATGGGGCATGTCTTGTAAAAACACATACGGTTATGCGAGCCGCGTGGATCCGGTTAATAAAGAGACCATATGCACCAAGCATAATATTCATATAAAAACATTAAATATGTGATTCTTTCTTTTCTGACATACAAATAAGGCCGGCGTAGAATGTAAAAATACCCTTCCCATCCTTAAGCATCAATCGACCAAATGGGTAGGGATACCTTTCCCGTCCCAAGTGAGTTAATAAGTTAAGTGAGCCGGGAAGGTTTTGTTCAAATAATGTATTAATTAAAAATATGGTAAGCTAAAAGTTGTATAAAGGTATTTAAAACAGAAACAAGTTAATAATAAAAGAACATACTATGTACTCAATTTATTTTAATACATTTGAGATATAACAATGCATAAATACAGGTACATTTATTTACTGAGCACCTAGTCAATCAATACATTTTTGGTGTTTATAAATAATATTGTACGTAACTTTTCTTTTATACGCAAAACATTACACTACTTTTAAAAATTAAATTCTAGTATTTTATTCTATTTTTGTGTATCCAGTAGGTCTGGCAAACTTAGTTTTGGTTTGGCCTTTTGGAATAAATACCTCAAATGATTTATAATATTTGAGGATATTACCTGAAACAAAAAAATAATATATATAAATAAAAAGGATGAAAAAATCATGCTCATCAACACTTAAAAGTTAAGTAGTTAAAAGTTAAGTGTGTGTGGGTGTGTATTTTATTTCATATTTTCCTTCATTTCAGTTAATTATTGTTATTTCTTGAATGTTTTTCGCAAATACTTTGTGGCACATTTTATAACCTTTATAAAATAAAACAACTTTGTTTTAACCACTTTTTATTGGTACACTTTGTCCAACCGGTTTCGACAAGAACCTTGTCATCATCAGGGTTTATGTACTAAATTCTAAAACATTGAAATACTCATAGTTAACTTTGAGTATTTCAATGTTTTAGAATTCAGTACATAAACCCTGATGATAAGGTTCTTGTCGAAACCGGTTGGATAAAGTGTACCAATAAAAAGTGGTTAAAACAAAGTTGTTTTATTTTATAAAATTATTGTTATTGTTATTTTTTCTCTATCTTCTCATATCCTTTTTTTTATTTGGCAGGCACTTTGTGGTAAAATCTATACATTTAAATTAATTATTTACTAAATAGTGGTATATATAAGCAAAAAATTAATTAAAAACAATGTATTTTGTTTGTAAGAGCCAAACGCCCCTCATAAACGAGTGGAGGCTTAAAAAAAGAAGAAAAAAGAAAACTACACAATAATTTATTAATAATAACAATAAATGGGTGATTTTTTATTAGTCTTTTTCGTGAATTTATTACCATAAGGTAGCTCTGTACAAAGAACTATAATCTAATTCTAGATAAAAAAAGTCTTCTTATGTACTATAATGGTAATTATTCTTTATACGGAGGCAGAAGATTGTGCAGACATGATCGCCAATACGGACGCGTCTGTGAGTTGTGAGGGTGAATATGTTGATCTAACTCTGCTTTTTGGATACTACAAACTGCATAATAAACATTAACAATTAAGTGTAAATACTTGATGTAAATCAGTAACAGCGGGTAAGAGCTTCTAAAAAGGTGGGTTTTCAGTTTGGACTGAAATTAGATAGAAATCTGTTAGATTTTCTTTTTTTCTTCTTCTAACCCTTATCGGCATCCAATGGTGCATAGGGCACTGCATCATATAGAAGCAGTGTTATCTTGATCGTTAAATACAGAAAGGAATGGTGATCAGCCTTCCACTTCAGATACCAGTCCAGGATCATATTAAATAAATATTACAGTGAAAAATCGCAAATATTTATTCGGACCCTCTTGGGAATCGAACCCGCAACCTCCACCATGACGGACTGAAGATTTTGGGGAAGGTATTCCATGCTAAAGGACCTGCGACCGCAAAGAGCAACATTTCATGGCCAGAATTATCTTATATGATTAGCCAACAAGCTACAGGAAAAGCTGAATGATGAAGCAAGAACTTACATGCAATTTCATGATTTATTTTATATTTTGCTGCTACGTAGAGTGCACTAAATTTTTCAGGATCTAGGTAATGTCCGTTGATGAATTCCAAGGCCAGTCGTAATGTTACACGACCATCTGGAACAACTTCGGGTTCTTCCATTCCATAATCATTATGTTTCACTCGCTTCCTACTCAAGGCAAGTGTGATTGGCTTTGAAATTGGAACGCCTACTGGCTAGAAATTAATCATATTTATACACATATTGTTTATTTAAGAATAAAATTTAAATCTGGAATGTCAGAAAAAGAAGACCACACATATTGCTCACTCCTTTCAACAATGTCATATATCAAAAAAACTTGATTTTTCAGGAGATCGTTTTTAAAGTTTAAAAATATAATAAAATGTATTAAAAATAAATATAAAGCCGCTTATTGAACTTTTTACTGTGCAACAGATATTTTCAGGTAAAACCTGAGTGTTTTTTCTCCAAAAATATTAAGTACATTTAAAAAAATAATTAAACAATACCTTTTCTTCAAAATGCAAAAACAACACTTTCTGCCCTGTAGTGGGTAAATATAAGTTTTAAATATGCTGCTTTTGCTGGGATATAGTACATTTTCTGGGCATTCCGAAAACATGCACAACTGAAAATTGTCGATTTTTGATATATGACGTTGTTGAAAGGAGTGAGCGATATATATTAGTACTGGGAATGCAGAAAGTGTGTGACTTATAAATTTTGTATTAAAGTGGGGAATATGGATGTTGTGGGAACATAATTATTAGATACTACTACTACTACCATCACGTCGATTCTCCGCAGGGGTAGGCAGAGAGGATGGAACGCCACACTCTTCTGTCCTGACATACACTCCTCGCTTCCTTCACATCCATACATCTAGTCATACATGCCCTCCGATTACGCAGATTTTTGACACCACCAGATTTTAGGTTCTGATTGATCTGATCGTGCCAAATCTTTTTCGGCCACCCTTGCTCACATTCGCCACATATATTTTCTTAGTCATTCTCTCGTTATCCATTCGCTCCACATGTCCATATCACCTTAAAGAACTCTTCTTAATCTTTTCAGTTATCCCTTGTTCAGCCTTACATTCATAAGATCGGGTGTGAAGATGTGTCGGGTTGTGGTACCGTGGTTAGTGTCGCGGACTATTGAGTCAGAGTTTCTCGGTTCGAACCACTCTACCACAATTTGACACCTAGGTATTTCAAATAATGAGCTGCTTAGGCTCACAGAAATAGTATGAAATTGAAGTATTTTTGTAAATAATAAAAACATAAATACTCATCTTTTTAAAAAAAAAATTATAAAATATTATATACTTGTTAGTTACGTATAGATGAATATTTACTGTTATTGATAGATAAACATTTATTTACTGCAAATTGAGATGGTGTTACCGTGTCAATTTGCACCATTCGGTGCAATAAGGGTTAAAAAAGAAGTTTAGGGAGAGTACTCTTCCCCCTTTCAACAGCTATTTTTTTTAAACAAAGTACCTTGACTAACGGATTAAATTTTTCATTTACAATGCACATGACTTGACTTACAGTAACATCAATTGAAGATACGAAAACATCTCTCAGCCGCCCGTCTAATGCGGTATTCTTTTTAGATAACTCTTCTACAATGTTTGGATTTTCTGTAAAAGTAGAAAAGGTTTAATAGTATTTAATTCGTAAGAAAGATTCAATAAAAATTAGGTCAAATGTATCTGAGGATAATTTCGTGAAGCGGATTTACTTGAGTATTAAAAAATATCCGTTCCCTATGTGGAGCATATGGAGTCTACAAACTCCCAGGAAAAATCTCCAGGGAAAATTATAGAGGTCATATTTGAAAACTCCCATAGAACTAAGTGTAAAACCTCAAATACATACCCTTCAATATTTTTTTCAACTCCAATACATCACTTTTGTATTTAGGCGCGGGTATAGGCTTATCTCGTGAAATTATCTTATGAGCTCTATTTTCTAGATTGAAATCCCTTACTGGTTTTCGCATCACATGAGCAATGTTACCCATAATTTAATTTTAAATCAGCGATATCTGAATGCAAGTCTTCTAGATGATTACGGATATTATGTAAAAAATAATAGTTTTAGAAAAAAAATCATCATTTATGAATGTATGAAAACGCAAACACATTCGAAGTACAACTTAAATTTTTCCGTATCTTTTAATTTTTATCAAAACAGTTGTCATAAAATAAATGATAATTGGAAATCTAAAATATCTCCAGCCGTAAAGTGACAGTTGAATTTGAGGTTAGTTACAAGAATGTATGTTCATTGATTTACTCGGAATACTAAAAAAAATTAAAACACTGTTGAAATATATGAACATTCCCTGTTAAAAATAGTCGTTTCGTTAATGTTACGAACACCCTAAAGAATGTGGCACTTCTTCAAGATGGCTTCCCATGGTTTGCCAACTTGCGTGTGTGACGTTCTTTGTTTTCATTATTGTTCGTAATTTTAATTAGAATTTCAGTTATTTTTGGCGTTACAGTCGGTTTTCCTTAATTGTACATAAGTATTTCACCTGATCGAATTTGTTAATTGAATGTCCTCCGTGGAAATGTCAAATGATCTGATTGGAATTCTGCAACTTAGAATACTATCACAAATCGTTCTGAGATATGTGTCATTCTGTGAGAGATGATTTCGCATACTTAAAAGCAATGGTAAATATCTCAAATGCTGAAATAATTTAGTAACGTTACGCACTTATGGCGAGTAATGTAATAATGTAAATCTTTCTAAATACAAAAGTGCAATCGCTGAATAATAAGCCATCTAATTTTGGCACTGTTGCCATATGAATATTTTTGTTCTATTTATGTACTGCTTCCATCTTAAATAGCTATTAAATTGTAGCATTCTCATGTCATTCGCTTGCAGCAATTATAAATTTATTTTTCAATTAAATTCAGAAATGTCCATAAAGACAATCTTATATTATGTAAACAAAGTGTGATGGATATAATTCGAGTAGTGCATGTCAGAAAGTGCACAATTTTTAGAATGTATTAGAAACATGTCCCGAAACTAACTAGATGACCAGATTACAGTGTAATATTTGATTCCAGGTATTAATTCGAGAAAACGCTTACACAAGAAGTATGAAGAGATGATATGTGAAATTATATCGGAATTTATCACAGCTGGAAATAAAAGTCCAAAGAAGAGTATCACAGAAAAAGATAGAAATGTGATCTGATGTATGATATAAACAGTGCCTTAAATTTTTGGATGTTTCGTGATAATATTGAAACAAATAAAAATGTGCCATGTTGTTTAAAAAAAAACTGATTTGCAGTGTTAATTTTTGTGCCTTTAATTTAGTCTGTTAACATTGTCGTTTTAATATAGGGTTAATAATATTGATTTAACTGAAACAGCAATTAAACTGAATGATGAATTAAACTGATGAATTAAACTGAAACAAATATAGCATTCAAACTGTAATGTTGCCGTAATAGAGTCCGTGGAATGTAATATCGCAGTGACAGAATTAAGACAACGTAGAGTTTAGTAGCATCGTGGTGATAGAGGCAAACACGGTGCGCGTGAAGTGCAACGCAGCAGGGACAGAGCCGAAGATAAAGCAGGGATAAAGCCGGAGAGCGTGACAGTATTGCGTGCCAGCATTGAGAGTGGGGTTGGCATGGGGTGAGCGGGTGCCATGAACTCGGGGGCGCCCCCGCCGGCGGCTTGCGCCAAGCCTGCGGCGCGCTCCTCGGGCTACCACCAGAAGGCGCTGGCCAAGATCCGCAACTCCCTCCTGCCCTTCGAGCTACCCAACACCATCGAGCCCGACCTGCAGCAGAACGAGTCGCTGGCACGCCTGCTCTCTCAGGGGTTCGACGAGGTAACTGCCTACAGCTCTACTCATCCTATCACCCTACCATCCCCTGAGGATGGTCCACGAATAACTAACTAACTAACTAACCATCACGCTGCTTACCTGCAAGGCAGTTAGAGAAAAGAACGCCATGCCACTCTGTCTTTGCACACAATCTTCGCCTCTTCCATATTCATATATCGACAGCCCCTACGTAAAGTACTCTATCTGCAAATCTGTTACATTACAGGAGAGAGCTTAGAAGATTTTTTCAACATATTCTTTTTTTATTAATTAACGGTTTTATCTGAAATTCTAAACTAGTATTATTCATTACAAAAACACAATAAAATAGCGTAGTAGTTAGCGTTTTAAGAGTTCAGTTCATTTCGAAAATTCGATGTAGATAGCGTCTTATACGCCTGAAAACTAGGCGTAATTTATTTTATATATTTTGTTTGTTTGTTTATATTTGTAGATAACACTCAGTTGATAGATTACAAACACCAAATATCTCAAAATTTACAAAAATTTAGTTAGAGCACTTTACGTAGGGCACGTCGATATCTTCTCATACATACATGCCGAGTATTCTGACTCCATTCATTAAAATCTTTCCACCTTTTATCCGCCTCCGTGGTGTAATGGTTAGCATGTTTAGCTACTATGCTGGATGTCCCGGGTTTGATTCCCAGGGTGGTTAAAATAAATATGAGTGATTTTACACTACATTCGTAGTGTACTAAGTCACTTCGTTACTACAACTACATTCGCCTCATAAATTTGTTTTACCGTTCCTTCCTCACTCATACATTCCACATGTCCAAACCATCTCAACACACCTTTCTTAATTTTATCAATAACACTTATCTCAGCCATGCATTCTTTCCTTATTTCACCATTCGAACATCTATCATGCATCTATCGTCTCATATTCAATTCGTAATGCGATCGAATAATAGAAGTGGCGGGAAAGCACTTTCAAATATTAGTAAAGATTAAGATAACTCTGCCTCAATACGATGCAGTGCCCTATGCACCATTGGGTGCGGATAAAGGATGGGAGAAGAAGAAATAGGTAAAAGTGGACTGTTTGGGGGATATATTAGTGAGATAGAGTCGAAAAATGAGTCGAGTGTTACTAAGGGGAAGCCGCATAATTTCGTTAGTTATTTTTTTATTTATTGAATAGTTAAAGTCTTTAACTTAATACATATATACAGTATCTGATATAAAAATACACTAATGGATACACTAATAGAGAAACAAAATGTCTTTAAAATAACAAATAGTAAGCACTGGTAAATACACGTCTCCTTCACACACTCCATCAGCGAGCAGCGAGAAGGAGAGTGAAACACAACGTTTAAATTTATCCATTAAAACATGTAGAAGAAATGCTGAAAAAGTACAGACTTCAAGGTGGATAACAATATATTAAATAAATCTATACTTTCAAAAGCATTGGCTAACATGTGAAGCCACGGAATCATTAGTTAGTTCATTAAATCCCCTTTTATGCTAGCGTTTGAATTACGTATAGCGTAGCTAGAGCGCTCGACAGACTAATATTTGTATAACTTCCATATTCTGTCGTAAAACCATTTCCCTTGTAAAGAGGCATTAAAATTACCCTTCTCCAATTGATGGGGATTTTCAATCAGGATAGGCAGTAGGGTTGGGTAAGGATAAGGCACAGTAGGCACTGGTCGTGTTTCTATATGGAACGAGAGTAATCCAGGGTAGGCACTGCTTTTCTGCCTATATAGAATGCACGCCTCCAACCTCTTCTAGACATAGGCTATAAGTCTATGTGAACTATTTTTATACCGCTCTTAATGAACCCTGCAGCAATATTATGAAATCCTGCGGCTTTTCTACTTTTCATGCATTTAATTGCATTCTTGATCCGTTAACAAATTGGCATTAATTTATGTATTAATTTTAAATCAAACACAGATTTTCGAGTCTACTTAGGTGTATTTTATTAACAAAATCACATAAATAATTAACATTGTGACATTATCAAACGAACGAACAAACATTATCACATTCGTTTGATAATGCCCTAACGAACGAACAAACATCATCACATTCGTTTGATTATGCCCTAACAAGACGAAACAATTGTCACAATATTAATTTTTTATGTGTTTTTGTTAATAAAATACAACTTAGTAGACTTAAAAAATCTGTGTTTGATTTAAAATTAATACATAAATTAAAATGGAGTTCTACAAATTAAACGCCAAATCAATAAATAAATTGGCATTACTTCATCATTTTCTCTTACACTCGAGTAGTTGTTTCAATACCGTATTACACCATTAAATTATCATTACTTAGTTTCATGCACCTCTTCGAAATATTATCTCCATCTCATTCAAAACCACTTTTCCCCTACTCACTGCTATAGCTGTATACTCGGTGTTTTTAAACTTCTTTTCAGAATTATTTTACATTTTCTTCGAATTTTGAAATTCTTTGTAAATTTTATTTCTCATTCTCTTTCAGTACTTGTTTCTTTTCACTCATTCCTTGTTTATGTATTCTTGCATTCACCCGTATACTCTATACAGACTCATGGAGGTGGATACATTTTTGGCAGTCAATAAATTTAGTCAAATCTTTTTATCTGTTCCAGTTATTATTAACCGATGTAACATATAGGAATTGATTTAGATTATGGTACGAAATATTTATTTATTGACTTGGCTTTTTATTTGTAGAACTCCATTTTAATTTATGTATCAATTTTTAAAATCAAACACATATTTTTTGAGTCTATGTTGTATTTTATTTAAAAAAACACACACATAAAAATTAATATTGTGACAATTGTTCGAGTGCATTAGTTTGAAAATGCCATAACTAGGCGAAACAATTGTCACAATGTTAATTTTTATGTGTTTTTTTTTTATTTTTATAAAATACAACTTAGTAGACTCAAAAAATATGTGTTTGATTTAAAAATGAATACATCAATGGTACTAAATCATTGACATAACAATGCGATTTAGATAATTTGGAATCTAAATCTTGATCACTAGTCTCTTCCGCTTTAGTTATCTGTTTATACATTCCGGAATCGATGAAAAGGCAATGAGTGAATAATCTCAATAACAAAACATTAAATGCAAATGCATTAAACAACACATAGGAAACAACTCTAATGTTGGAACATGGACTACACGCTGTTAAGGCATTGGAATGCAATAAACCATTCATCCCCCTGCCTTGGAAAGAATGCAATCATTCAAGTTGGTTGCATTAAAGCAATGGAAAGCCATTAGTTGAAATAACCTCATAATCCCATTGCAAATCGCCTCGCTTTCTTCCTTGCAATACTATACCACGTACACTAACACCTCACTTTGTGTCGTAGATACGTTCTAAAATGTTGTGGCGTGAAATTGAAACAATTCAAAGGGAATTGCTATTTTCCTAAGATAGGTTACCGTATTTTTCATTCAGTCCTTAAATGTTAAAAAAGAGTTTATTTTTGTTTTTAGGATCACGCTCTAAGAACCCTCAAGTTTTACGGAGGACGTTACGATGCGGCGCTAGAATGCCTCTCGAAGCAGACGGATCCGAACAGACTTAACAGATTAAGCGTTCAAGGGACCAAGTTGAACAGGAAACCCAGCATCGAGAGAGAACAGGGCTTGCAGAGGGTCAGTCCCGCTCTAGACTCGGGAGCCGGCAGCTCTCGCTCCGACAGTCCCCGCCTCCCCGACCTCTCCCACCATGACAAGCTCTCCCGCCAGTACTCCCCCTCCGGGTTCGGGGAGACGCCGCCCCCGCCCCCGCCGCGCTGCTCGTCCACCCCGCCGCCGCCGCCGCCGCACCCCGTCCCGCCCGCCATGCAGCAGCTGCTCAAGCGCATGTCCCCTGCGCCGCCGCCGCCCGCCGCCCGCGGGACCAGCCCCGTGGCCTCCTCCCCCGCGCCCTCCTCCCGCCAGCCCATGATCGTGCAGAACGGCCCGCAGGCGCAGCAGCAGCTCTCGCAGCAGATGCAGGCGCTCAGCATGTACCCCGCAGCCGCGGAGCTGCCCCCGCCCTACCCGCTGCCCGGCTGCCCGCCGCCGCCGCCGCCCTACTCCGTTTCCATCCAGAGCCGCCAGAGCCCCACGCAGTCCCAGCAGGACTACCGCAAGAGCCCCTCCTCCGGCATCTACTCCGGGGGCACCTCGGCCGGCTCGCCCAGCCCCGTGACGGTCTCGCAGTCCGTGGGATCCTCCGCCATGGCCAGACCCATGGCCCTGCAGGCCTGGGGGGCGCGGCAGGCCAAGTCGCAACCGCCCGTCATCATGCAGTCCGTGAAGAGTACCCAAGTCCAGAAACCCATTCTGCAGACTGCCACCGCTCCCGTGGCTCCCCAAATGGCCAGCAGCCCGTCCCCCACGCAACCGCCTCCCCCCTCGTACGCCAGTTCCATTCAGCAAAAGCAACAGAGCCACACCTCCGCATACTCAGTGAGTCCCAAGCCTCCCTCTCCTACCAGTCTAGTGGTACCCGCTTCGGGCTCCAGCCCCGTGATCCCCACTTCGGAGCCTCCCAGCTACGCTATCACCATGCAAGCGCTGGCCGTCCAGAGAGGCATTCACCAACAGCCTCCCCCTCCGTACGGCAACCAGGATGACAACGCTTCGGTATCATCATCCGCGACGGGACATTCTTCAGTACATAAAAAGTTTTCGGCGAACAATCCCGACTCCAGATCCGAGAGTCCACTGAGTGCTTCCTCGACCAAAACGCAGTGTCGAAACTCTTCGGCCTATCCGTGCCCCGGCGTCATCGATGCCAATACTCCTCCTCTTCCTCCGACGGCTTCTTCTTCGGTAGCTAATAAAAATTTGGGTCTCAACGGAACGGCTTTGAACGACAGGCGACCGAACTTGCCCCCCAGCCAGAAGATAAGGCACCAGTCCCCCATACCCGAGAGAAAGCACATGAGCAAAGAGAAGGAAGAGGAGAGGAGAGATTGTAAAGTGAGAAATTATTCGCCTCAAGCCTTTAAATTCTTCATGGAACAGCACGTGGAGAATGTCATCAAGTCCCACACGCAGCGAATGTACAGAAAGGGGCAGCTGGAACTGGAAATGAACAAGATCGGTCTCTGCGAAGAGGCGCGGTGTCAAATGAGAAGGCTGCTGTCGCAGAAAGAAACCAACTACATCCGGTTGAAACGGGCCAAGATGGACAAGTCCATGTTCAAAAAGATCAAGCCCATCGGGGTGGGAGCTTTCGGAGAAGTCACGTTAGTCAATAAGATAGATACCAATCACCTGTACGCCATGAAGACTCTGCTAAAAGTGGACGTTCTCCAGAGAAACCAAGTTGCCCACGTGAAGGCGGAGAGAGACATTTTAGCCGAAGCGGATAACGAATGGGTAGTGAAATTGTACTACAGTTTCCAAGATAAGGACCATTTGTATTTCGTGATGGACTATATCCCCGGGGGTGACCTCATGTCCTTGCTTATAAAGCGGGGCATATTCGAGGAGTCGCTTGCCCGGTTTTATATCGCGGAGTTAACGTGCGCAGTGGAAAGTGTACATAAAATGGGCTTTATTCACCGGGATATAAAGCCCGATAATATTTTAATAGACCGAGACGGACATATAAAGTTAACAGATTTTGGACTGTGCACCGGCTTTAGGTGGACACACAACTCTAAATATTATCAAAGAATAGGTAAGTTCCTCAGTTTAACTTCTTCTTTTTCTTCTTTTTTATGGCTGGTGAAAGGGTGAAATTCTAGAGCATTCTAGCCAGTGTCGAGTTATTTTTATTCACACTTTTTATATTTGAATTTAAAATATTGGTACTCCTGTTTGTTGGGCTAGTTTCATTATTAATATTATATTAGTTTGAGTAGGGAGTTATTTTACATTTATGTATTTATTTATAGATTTGGCGTTTAATTTGTAGAACTTTAATTTATATGCTAATTATTAAAAAATCAAACACTGATTTTCTGGTCTCTCTATTTTCTTTAGTGTACTAAATTGTATTTTATTATTAAATACATAAAAATAAAATTTGTCGCACTTGTTCGCCTTGTTATGGAATTTTGAAACTAATGAAAATTCCAATGTTTGAAAATGCCATAGCATTAGTTTGAAAACAAGGCGAAACAATTGGCAAATTTTATTTTTATGTGTTTTTAATAATAAAATAAAATTACATTTATCATACACCTTTACAAATTTATACAATTTATTTTAAGAAATTTACGAATTATTTTATATACAAGTTTGTTAGGGGAGTTTAATAAGTTTGAGATATTAGTGGGAAATGGAATGTTAATGATGGAGAGGTCTGAAAGGAAGCTCGGGTAGCCATCATTTAATCGGTGCCCAATTCAACCCAAACATTCTTTCGATATTCTTACAGTAAAAATACCTTATAGACCAAAATACAAAAAATAATTTAGTTAAAGCTTTTTTTCACCATTCTGTGTTCAAACCGATGCGTATCAATTTTTCAAAAGTAATTTGTTTTTTTTTTGTTTACAAAATTTCAAATAATAAATTTAAAAAATGTTAATTATATTTCTGAATTGAAGAATATATTGTGGTAATATTTTTATAAATGTCATTTGAAAAAATACAATAATTATCTTTATAAATGCGAAAAATACTAAAAAATTACTCCAAAATGCGAGCAATTAAAAAAAAAATTATCCCAATATTTATCAGTGTTGTATTGTAAATAAAATAACGTTTACCACTATCCGCGTAATGGTCGAATTTAATACTTTTTCCAATGTTTTATTTTAAGTTTTACTTAGTAAATACCACTATTTCTTAAAATCTATTGTGACACATGTTTCGATGCATTCTGCATCATTTTATAAACACTGTACATTTTAGAGTTGTGCCTACATTTTAGAGTTGTGCCTACATTTTAGAGTTGTGTCCTTGGGACGTTGAAGGAGCTTAAAGCTGTTTCTTATTTTTATCAATTTATTAATTTTTTATTTAGATTTTAAGAAATTTGTGTCGGGTTGTGGCCCCGTTAGTGTTGCGAACTCTTGAGTCAGAGTTTCTGGGTTCGAACCCACTTACCACAATTTGATACCTATTTTTTAATAATGAGCCGCTTAGGCTCACAGAAATAGTTTGAAACTAAAGTATTTTTTGTAAATAATAAAAACACAAATATTTCTATTTTAAAAAAATAGTGGTATTCATTAGTAAAACATAAATTAAAATATTTAACACATTGACTGTCCAATCAATAAATGAAATTTTTTTAATTTGTAGGATTAATATACCAATATGTAGTTTTTTCCACATTAATTTTATTTGACCAGCAACCGGGTTTCGTCGTAACAGACATCATCAGACTGGTGTGAGGCTAGACAAAATTCTATCTTATATACACATCAAGGCAGGGTTTGAAAACCACGATTTTATATGATTTTTACTGGCAAAATGAATTTAAATTGAATGATAATTAAATCTTTGATAATAAAATATAACTTGGTTTTAAAATCACTATAAATATTTTATTTTAACTTAATTATAATGTCTACCGGTTTCGAAGCTAACCCCTTCTTTTTCAAGACTGATTAATACTAAAATACTATCTACTTAACAAATTTCAAAATATTTTGACTGTTAAGGTGGAGACTGACCGGAACATTTCGTCGTAACGTAACACGTTACGATGCGAGCATTCGTATAGTCAGTACAGCGAGCCGAGCGCTCCATCCATAGTTTCGGATGCTCGCTGGTGCTCGCCGCGAGCGATGTTACGACGTTATGTTACGACGAAATGCTCCGGTCAGTCTCCACCTTTAGGCAAAAGAGCTTGAGTAGATCTCATAATTATAAAATGGAAAATCACATAGTTATTGCTTCAAATATAAATAATAAATTGAATGAGTTTAAGTATTGTATTATAATAATAATTACATGTTAGTTATGGTAAAGGTTTTAAGTATAATTTGATGTAATTTTATGTTAGAAAATTGTGGAGAGTTTTTGAGTGAGTGTGATTTGTAATTTGTCAAATAATAAAATGGAAAATCACAAAGTTATTGCTTCAAACATAAATAATAAATTGAATAAGTTTATGTTTTGTATGATAATAATAATTACATCTAAGTTATGATAAAGGTTTTGATTTGATATATATATTTTATGTCAGAAAATTGTGGAGAGTTTGTGAGTGAATGTGATTTGTAATTTGTCAAATAATAAAATGGAAAATCACAAAGTTATTGCTTCAAATATTAATAATAAATTGAACGAGTTTAAGTATTCTATTACAATAATAATTACATGTAATTTATGGTAAAGGTTTTGATTTGATATAATTTTATGTTATAAAATTGTGGAGAGTTTGCGAGTGAGTGTGATTTGTGATTTGTGAACGCAGGGGAGCACGGGCGGCAGGACTCGATGGAGCCGGACGGGGAGTGGCGCGAGGGGGAGTGCCGCTGCATCCAGCTGAAGCCGCTGGAGCGCCGGCGCCGCAGCGACCACAAGCGCTGCCTGGCGCACTCGCTCGTGGGCACGCCCAACTACATCGCGCCCGAGGTGCTGCAGCGCACGGGCTACTCGCAGCTCTGCGACTGGTGGTCCGTGGGCGTCATCTTCTACGAGATGCTCGTCGGCTCGCCGCCCTTCCTGGCCAACACGCCCGCCGAGACCCAGTACAAGGTACACTTCACCTCACCCTGACAAAATTATTCTTCTTCCTCTAAATCATGGTTGGCCAACCTTTTCAGCAGCCAGGCCAGATTTTAGAAATGAGATTTCCTAGCGGGCCATAAAACAAAATTTCTTTTATTATTTAAAGCAAACAAGAAATATATTCTCTAAAATTTAGAATTAGCTTCACATACAGTGTTTGAAAATGATGCGAAATGCATCGAAACACTAGTCACAGTGGATTTTAATAAATAGTGGTAGTTACTAAGTAAAACTTAAATTAAAAATGGATAGATCTTACACACAAAGTGACTGTCGAATCAATTAATGGAAGAAACATACTGTTTTTTGAGCAAAAATGATAAACAAACGTATTTATTACATGTGAAAATGTGCATTATTTGAGACTTAAATGAAAATGAACGGTTTCAGGTGATCAACTGGAAGACCACCCTCCACATCCCGATGTCGGCGAAGTTGTCTCGCGACAGCGCGGACCTGATCCTGAAGCTGTGCTCGGGCGCGGACATGCGCCTGGGCAAGGACGCGCAGGACGTGAAGAAGCACCCCTTCTTCCGCGGGGTGGACTTCAGCAGCGGCCTGCGCAACCAGCCCGCGCCCTACATCCCGCAGATCTCCTACCCCACCGACACCAGCAACTTCGACCCCATCGACCCCGACAAGCTGCGCACCTCGAGTAGCGCCGACTCCAACCTGCCCGAGAGCGAGCCCAACGAGAACTACTCCTTCCACGGCTTCTTCGAATTCACCTTCCGGCGGTTTTTTGACGACGGTGGACCCGCGTTCCCCAACAGGATCAGCTTGGATGACACAGAAAACCAGGGGCCGGTTTATGTGTAACGCGCCGTCCACCGTTCCGCCGCCCTTCGCCTTCGCCTTAGCAAATACAGTAAAAGCTCGTTAATTTTGGCAATACTTCCATTTTAAAATATCGTCTAATTCTGTCCCTCAATTTAAGGTGGGGACTGAGTGGCAGCCATTCGTCATAACGTAACATGTTACAACATTTTGAGTGTGTCCAACATCTATCTCACTGGTTCTAGACCTTTTTTATTCGCACTGTCCAGATTAGAATCAATTTATATAGGGAACTACTTAGGTCTACTAACTAATTGGATAATCCAGATAGTTAGTAGGACATAATTGGAGATAATCTAGATTTGTTAACAAGTATTTTGGTACCCTTAAAATGTTGTAAAAAAGGTATTATGTTAGTTTACAACATTTTGAGTGTGTCCAAATAATTGTTTACAAAACGTGGATTATATCCACTTACAGGAGTTACTTTCATATTATTTTTGACATGTCGTCAAAAATGAAGAAGAATATGGAAGTCTGGGCATTTACGGGGCTGACGACCGCATTGTGTAAAGTGATCACTGAAACCAGCCTATGACGGTCGTCAGCCCCGTAAATGCCCAGACTTCCATATTCTTCTTCATTTTTTATGAGATGTCAAAAATAATATGAATGTAACATGTTACGATGCGAGCATCCTTGTAGTCAGTACAGAGAGCCGAGTGCTCCATCCGAAGTCGGATGCTCGCCGCTAATGTTATGTTACAACGAAATGCTCGGGTCAGTCCCCACCTTGATGTAATTAAAAATTTAAATGTCATTTATAATTTAAGTTCAAGTTAGTAAATACCACTATTTCACAATTGAAATAATGGTATTTACTAATTAAAACTTGAATTAAAAATGGATAGATTTTACTACAAAGTGACTGCCGAACCAATTAATGAAATCAATAAAAATATCAGTCGATTTAAATTTCTGATTTCATCACCGCTCTCGTTGTTTTGTCGACAAAAGATATCAATTACTTTCGGAACATTGCAACACAGCGGTGTGTCCATGGAAAATTAGTAAAAAAGTCATTATTCAAATTTGGTAATTGAAAATATTTGTGGAATTTTAGTCACTTTAATTTGAAGTTAAGGAACTCTTACTGTACTATTTATTTGGACCGTGTAGTGCGCTCGGTAGATGACAGCTCACTTGTTGGGTTACTGTCAGCTGTGGCTGTGTCCCATACGACAAGTGTGAGCTTGTTCGCTCGGGAAGCTTTAAATGCGTGCTTATGTATTATTTATTCGTGTAGGTTTACATTTGGAAAGGTAAAGTCGAGAGTGTTGTAACTAGCTGTAGTTTGATTAAGTGACTTCCCACATGCCTCGGCTATGTTTTAACTTAGTTTTGTACCAAACTATGATAGTGTACTCGTGTAGCGTGTAGTGTACCCTTCTAGTGCCAAGGATCCTAAGGTAACGGAGTTATTTTGTTGTTAACTTCCTTTGTATTCATACTGCTCATGGTATCCATGAGCTCGATACGCTGTTCAACTAACTGAGAGAAACCTTCTTTGTATATGTGGAAGATTTGACGGCATTATAAGGGTTCAACTTATATTAATCCTCAAAGGCAATAATTGTATTTATATTATGAAACATTGAAGTGTAAAAAAATCTTCTAAATTACCTGTGATTTTGTCTAAATGAATTTCAGTTTTATTATAGCGAATTAAATTAATTTATTAAAACCTCTATTTTTCGATGCTCGTACTCAAATTTGATATTTTTAAATAGTAAGTACTTCAAAATGTGCGTCAACCGATGAGTACTAGATCATTTTATCAAGTTTTCTGCTAATCTGCAGCGTTGATTCAAATAATATTTTAGCATAATAAATGTAAATTGATCAATTTAGTATGTAGTGCATAGTGGCGAATCTAATGTAATTTTGGATTTAACATATTTTGGATTATGGCCATTTAAATATAATAAAAAATATCACACATTTATATTTGGTTTAAATTCACTTACACTGTGTTGTTACGAATCATCAGTTATTATTTTAAAAAAGTTGTTTTACAACCATGCAGATAAATTGCTGAAATCTAAATAGTCTGTATTTTTTCACCCTGCCTTCCAATTCAGGGCCAACCAAACCCAAATTTGCCTATACTTGGAAAAAGATAATATGATGTCACCTCAACACTTGTACCTGCTTTAAATGCTAGCGACTATTAAAATATGAAGAAATAAATACTGATTTTTAACATTATGAAACTTTTCAAATGCATCCACGTAATGTGAGTCTTGTCAGCTGTAGAGCTGTCATTTTGCATGCATTTGATATTTACCAATTCAATGTTGGATGTATCGGGTGAACAAAATTATATCAGACAGGAATAAAAAAAGGGTTAATAATTAGAAGTAAATCAATAAGTTCCTACCAACAATAATTAATTTTAAATCATATTTTTATTTATAGTTTGACAAGTTACAATCTTACATTTTGACAGTTAATGTGAACTCTAATAAAATAAAGGTCTAGCCATCGATAAAGTGACGTAAATTTGTACCATTTTTGAGATTTTGTGTAAATGAATTTGTACCATTTTTGTTATTGGATTATTGATCTATATAAAGTACAATATTCCAATACTTTCTGTATATACCAAAATATGCATTTTGTAAACGTCCCACTGCTGAACCAGATGTTGAGTATTTTTTTCAGATACAGCATCGAAAAATATGAAGGTCCATTAATAAGAATAGGAAAATGTACTTTTTATTATTATTTCAAAATGTGCAAACAAATAATACTATATCATCATAATAATATCTTAAGTACATAGAATATATTTTGTATTAGTACATACATAATATTTTATGCCAGTGATAATGTGTCGCATAGAATATTGGGTCGGTAGGAAGGGTTTGAATGAATAATCCTGCCAATAAAATACTTATTAAAAATTCTAAATAAGTCAATAAAAAATATCAAAAATGTAAGATTCGGTGCTTTTACCCTTTTATCGAAAACAAAATGTCCTCCCATTCCTGGCAAAACATCGTAATCACCATTTAGGCGAAAAACGTGGACCATGTTTTAAATCAGTTGAATTTACACCGTGCGGCGCGGTTACGACATTTTTCTTAAGAACCATCGCCTCAAGGTGTACTTTTTTTATAAAAGATCGTTGTATTTATTTTGAATAGATTTAAAAAGTAAAATTGATCTTTATCCAAATGATGTTTACGGTGTTTTTCCGGGAAAGGGTTGACTTGTCATGTGTTTGTGAATAAATATTCTAGCGGTTAATGACTTCTAATTTCATCAGTGCCTATAATTTTTTTATAGAATTGTATGATCACAAGATTTAAATAAAATATTGATATTACATATAACTCATATATAGATGATAAAAAAGGACTAATGTAAATCGATTGAATGATCATTTTATTTTCACGTTGCCTCCATTATTATGGACATCGAGATAAATTTTTTAACTTAACGTTGGTATAATATAAAGTCAATCTTGTAAGTAAAATTAAGTTTATACTTTGCTAGCCTTCGTGACTGCATAAATTATTAAAACTTAACCTCGGATTTGTAAATTTTCATCTATCAGACCGCTTAAATACGCATGATTAAATATTTGGTACTGGTCTTTAATTACTTAAATTAGTAACTAAACATGTTTCTATATGAATTCACGTTTTATTTTATTTTGTTTATTGAGAAATTTAAATATTCACTCCAAAGTCTGAGAGAAGAAAGGTTATAAATAGTATCAAATGTGGTTATGAATCTAAATTTTAAATATTAAAAAAAAAATTACTCCTTTCATAAATAAAATATTTTTTCTTCTTTATATTGCTGATATAAAACTGCATTTTACAGGTCTATTGTAATAATTACACGTCTTAAACTCTTGAATGGTCTTTGGTTATACCACCGAGTAAATTGTTTTACATAATTTATTTTTAAAAAATATTGAAAACTATGTTTTATGTAAAGCACTTGTTATATTAACCCGAGGTTGTTAGTTTACCAAGACTAGTGAACCAAGTTTTTGGCCATTTTAAATGTGGTATTGTTGAGGTTTTATACTGATTCGCCAACAATAGGGTTATTTTCACGAGAGAAATATTAGATTCAACATACGATGGGGCTATTTTTTAAATTTTATTAAAAAGTTAAAAAACCAATCACTCAACATCAAATAATCTGAGAAATTAATGAAATCTTGGCAATGTAACATGTTACTACACATTTGCATGTTTTTAGAAACTTGTTAAAACTAGTGCAGAAAAGATCTGATTGCTGTCAGTTTCCGGTCCTGGTACATATTAAATACTGGAACGAGGTCCATAAACACCATAGTGTCAGTGCTTCTTCTTCTTCTTCAAATCGTTAACATATTAAGGAAAGGTGATCAGCCCTTCGCTTCAGGTACCAGTCCAGGGTAATATGAATAAATATTAGAGCGAAAAAATCACTTATTTTTATTTGCCCCCCTCCCCTGGGAATCGAACCAGGGACCTCCAAGACAGTAGCCGAGCGTGCTGACCATTACACTATGGAGGCGGACAATGCAGTACAGAATAATAGGTCGCTAATTAACCAATATGTGTGCAATAGCGGAAATTGTAATAAATAGAGTTTGATCATTTATACCTTCATTATGAAAAAATACCCTTCCGTATGATTACCCTAAAAAATTGTCAAAATGTTACGAGTAAGTCAAGGTTGATATTTTTCTCGTGCCTGAAGCTATTTTTCTGTAATATTTCAGAATAATATAATCTTTTACAATATTAAAATTAAGTCTTTTGACAATGTTTAAAAAAAGCGTACACATAAAACATTGATGTCCAACGATGGCCGTACAAAATACACGTTCATTGCATGCCGCCACCAAATGTTATTTTTTTTTACAAACTAATGACTAGAAGAATATTTTTAAGCATACCTGCACTATGTCAGTCTGTTGTTAATGTGATATGTTAACACACTATGGGCGGGATAGGTTTTGTACCAGTTGATTGATGCTTAAGGATGGGAAGGGTATTTTTACCTTCTGCGCCGGCCTCATTTCAAAGTCAGAAAAGAAGGAATTACATATTTAATGTTTTTATATGATTATTATGTACCAATCTCTTTGTCAAGTTCTTAACTATATGTACATAATTATTAAATCCCAACGCCAGCGGTTTGCAGGCCTAAAAAAACACCCGTCCGAAGTGTGTTAAAATAATAAAATGTGTTTTAATTTTTTGTGATTCTGTGTGCTTTGTTCTTCATTTTAAAATTTTACAAACTATCAATTGGGATAAATTTAATATTGATATCATTAAATTTATATTTGAATCCAGAAGTATTCTATCTAAATATGTACCAAATATTTTACTAGGATGGTTATTTCAAAATATTTTCATTTCTAGAGCAGGCGTAGATCCCAAGCCCTGTAAATGCCCAAAGACTTTCACACCCCCTTCCCATAAATTGCTTTGTCTCTGTGAGACATCTATATTATATATCTTGATAATAATCCCTCTGTACTACAAAGATTTAGACGTACTCAAAATATTGTCAAATAAATATTGTGTATTTGGTATATAAGTAATAGATTTAAATAGTAAAAATGTAATGGAAAAAAGTTTTTTTTTTCAAAATTGTTGAGCCCTCATGTTATGTTAGTGATAAAATAAAATAAAAGCATAAATAATTTAATAAATAGGTAATTTATTTGTTAATTTCTTTATTTTAACACTGATTGAAAAAGAAAACATTTATTTTAGTAGATATTTTGGATAACCATCCTCTTAAAATATTTTAAATGTCTGCATTCGAGTGATCTTTTCTTCTCGGTAAATAAAAGCATAAACGGTCGCATCACATTATGACAATATTTATGATTGCCATAGCAAGGGGTTATGTATTCATTTGTTAAACTTGCCTTGCGTTTACTATCTAGGAGGCATAGGCTTATTCGATATTGAAATTCAGCACCCGTGCCGTTAATTTAGTTTCTAAGCTGTTTATGTAGGAGTCGCTAACAGTGAATCCTAAATACGAAATATTTAGTATGTAAACACAAAAAGTGATTTTATATTATGTAAGTTTATGCATGGTCCATTATAATATAGGTATCGGATTGACTGAATGTTGTAAAATATATACTGGGATACTATCTGTAATAATAATTACTAAAAAGAAACAAAAGTTTATATAAATGCATTTTTTACAATATGTTCCAAATGTGCCTATGTCGTATTTTAACAAGCATAACAAATGTTAACAGTTGGTGTTATTGGAATGTCTTCCTATAAGTGTAGACTTAAACACACAATATACATATATTTAGCTAATTACCCGCTGTATATATTGTATAAATTATTAACTTTTTAATGCTATAAGTGTGAAGGTTTTTGGATACAAATGTGAAGAGTTATTGTGGATCGTGTTGATATGTGTTATTGATGTGGACTGTCTTGATATGTGTTATTGTGGATAACTAGTAATTGCGGATACAATGTGCCTATGTCCTATTTTAACACACATAACAAATGTTAACAGTCGATGTTATTGGAATGTCTTCCTATAAGTCTAGACTTAACACATAATATACATATATTTAGCTAATTATCTACTGTATATATTGTATAAATTATTAATTTTTTAATGCTCTAAGTGTGAAGAGTTGTGAATACAACTTTAAGCAATTTTAGTGTAAAACAAACTATGTTAGTGTAAATAAATAGTACCACAAGGGTGGGAAATGAGCAATGTCTTTTTATTCACTGAACAATGAAACGACAGGAGATAAGAGTATGTACCTTTAAACCTAACCCAAGTTTGCATATAATGCAATCCGACACTTTTTGCGACTTACATGAAGGTAAGGTGATCACTTCTGCACTCCAGGGACCAGTCCAAGGTAACGTATTAAATAAATATTATAGTGTAAAATCACTAATATTGATTTTCACCACGAACGATTTCAACACGAACGGGTAGCTAAACACGCTAACCATTACTCCACGGAGGCGGACAAAATATATATTTTTTAAATGATGTAATTTTTTTAATGTTTTATCTTAAAAAACTTTTTATGCAATCTTTTTACATTAGGTGCTAGGTTGATTTATGTAAATGGCTGGTGGTAATTTTGAATCCAGGGTATGAAGGTGCATAGTCACAGTTTTTTTTTTCGTGCAATTTGATACTTTACAAAATAGAGAATTGCATAAATGCCATTTATGTGGGGTCTGCTCACAGGTGATTTATCAAAAATATAATCGCAAAAGATTTATTTTCTTTCTTTTACTAATAAGAGGGATCAAAAATAAAATGCAGGTCCATCATTGAATATTTTAAATGTTTGTAAAAATCTGCCAACGAATAAAACATGTGCTCCAAAGAGAAAGGAGACAGTTGCTGACTGATATCAAGGTCCAGAAGGTGTCCTATCTGGGGCATGTGCTTAGAGAAGAGAAGTATGAGCTATTGCGCCTAATCATAAAAGGCAAAATAGAGGGTCGACAAGGTGTGGGCAGAAGACAGTTCTGGCTCCGGAATATTGATTGGATAGGGATCAGGACCATCGAGGTGCTGTTTAGAGCTGCCCAAGACAATTACTCTCAAGTGATAGTCGACATCAGGCGGACCCGACATGACTAGCACAGAAGAAGAAGAAAACAAAAGTTATGGGTTGTATATATTTATTAATCTTACACATTTCTTGTAATATTTACACAAATATACATTAATTACTTGAAATAAGAAACAGATAAATTTATCACAATATGGAAGGCCTGTGTTTTGTTGAAATTTGAGAAATTTTTCACATTTTAATTCAAGTAAATTGTATACGTCGAAGATCAATTAATCTATTAGGTACTCTGTTGATAAATATCAATTCTTACCACATTTTAAAATAGTATTCACAGATGAGTCAATAAATAAATTAAAATGATTGTTGATGAATACTCAAAATATTGAATATTCAAGTCTTGTTGATATCCTATAGAAAGGATAATGAACACAGTACTCACGTACATACATATACAATTATGTACAGCCTTAAATATATATAAAAACATAATATTTTTATTAGGTCACGATTTTAAATGCAAATATGTATATTTCAAATAGGTTCGCTATTTTCAGTTAAATGTTTACAATGACAGAGAGGTATGGCATTCTATCTTCTCTGCCTGTTGATAAGTCGGCTATTTTATCTAGTATTACCGTGCAGTCTAGGATATTGTGCGAATCATTTTTCTAGTTTCACAAAATAACAGTCTTATGCAGAAAGTTAATTTTTCTTTTCTTCCTCCTTCTTCCAGCCTCCTAAGTAGTGGTAGTTGATGAATCTACTGCCTTGCGTGAGTTGGGCTGCCTCGTTGGTCACATGACAAGCGAGAAGCAACAAATTCCTCGGTTGCACTTTCCAAGCAAATCTCATGAAACACATGGAATACAGACAGAGGGCTGGAAAAAGAACACTCAATAAATAAATATCATTTATGGATTTGGCTTGTTGGGTAATACATATTTCCAAAATAAAACAAGGTTTTTGTTGGATTGAATTCTACATTTATTTGTGGATATCTTAATACGTGACGCGTTTCGTCTTCTTAGGACATTATCAAACACAGTGTTTGATAATGAGTGTTGAATTATCAAACAGAGTGTTTGATAATGTCCTAAGAAGACGAAACGCGTCACGTATTACAATATACACAAATAAATGTAGAATTCAATCCAACAAAAACCTTGTTTTATTTTAGATATATTACCCAACAATTCAATATGGAACTCTACCAACTCTCTGCAGTTTTTTTTTTCTATCGGAAAATTTCTATTTCGCCTCTGTTTGGACTAGTAGGGTATTTTTATCACATAAAACAAATATGTCTTGTGAAATTTCTTTCAACCTTTTTAAAGAAATCAAATCTTTATTCATACAAATTAAATTTGTTGAATGTGTAACATGGTTTATCATTCAAAATGCATTTTATCTTTTTATTTCATTTAAATAAAAAAATACACTCATAATAAGTACATACATTTGTACATAACATAATAACAGATTTCAAAAACCAACAATAATCTAAAAACAAAAATGAAACAACTTCATGTTACATAAAATATGTATTTGTATACATACACATTTTTTTTAAATGGCTTTTTTAACCTACAGATCACTGTCGTCATCATTTTTCGCTGGTAAGGATGGGTCAGGCTTAAAAAAAATGCCCAACGCTGTTTGTTACGGACGGATCGCACACCCCGTACGGCGGCCCTGAAAAAGAATTCCAGGCGCCTGGCGGCGAGCGAAACGGTCGCCCGTCGGAATGCGACCCGAAGAAGGGCCTCTATGGATTCTACCGATTTCTCATGTATTTACAGAATGTATTAGATGTAAGAAAGAATAAGACAATGTTAATATTAAATGCGCCTAGATGTTAAGTTGTATAAATAGATTACTGATAAAATAAACTTGTAAATTGTAATGTAATAACGAACTGTTGGAACGGCACCGGTACGGTATGAAAGTGTAGCCCGTCCGGTGCCCATTAGAGAGAGACAGAGATATGGCTGTCTCTCTCCCCCGGCCGCTGATTGGCTGTACTTTCCCACTGTCGGGCGGTACGCGATCACGGCCGGGTATATAGAGGGCGCATTTTGAGAGAATAAACTAGTTCTGGTGTGACTGTTGAAACCTGTGTTTCATTTCTCCGCTCCCGCTCCTTGGACTACTCGCCGCGCCGCCAGCCTGGACCGCTTCGCCTCATTATACCGATTCACGGACCAGTTTCGGAAAGCCCTTATCAGGGCTATTGAGGTTGACTTGTCGGTTCAGTGCCCGCTCTTCCCGGCTCATACATCCATTCACCTCCGTCCGTATCCAGCTTACTCGGTAACTCGGTACGGCGGGGCCGTCTGGAACGTCACCCCTTACAACGGTGGCATAGTTGGGAGATTCCGAAGAAGGCCAGGCGTGTACATTTTTGAGATTCTTCGCACGTAACCCACGCCGGTTACATTTTGGTCCTTCGAGCCGGATCCTTCAACGCAGTCTCCAGCTACGATGCCTGCATCCCTGAGGTCGGGACGCAACGTCGCCATGGAGCCCGAAGAGCAGCGCCGTGAGGAGGATCGGGACTCTGTCAGTTCAGTCCGGACTGATACGAGTAGCGACTTGCGCCGCCAGATGGCGGAGCTAGCCGCCAGCAACGAGAGGCAGTTCCAGCAACTCCGTGAGCTGTTGTCGAAGTGCACAGCAGCTAACGTAAGCTCCCCAGGGGGGGAGGTTATCGCGGGTGTCGAACAATCCACCCACCTACGAACGCGGCAGGACGACGCCGCCAATCAGCCCAGAACGGGATTCAGGACATCGGCCGCAGCTCTACCGGTTCCGGTGTTGGATCCGGAACCTACGCGATTCGCTGGGGAATCGCGGGACGAACTGACCGGCCACAGAGGAGAAGCGCCCGGGGGACATGGCCCGGCGCCTACTGGCAACGCGGAGCCGAGGCGTATGGAAACCTCTGGCTTGCGTTGGCGCGCACCGGACGAACGCGATCGCTACCCGGTACGCGAATGGGTCGACAGAGCTCGACCGGACGAACGGCACCGCAGAGATGACGGAAGAGGAATCTACGCGGAGCCCTCACCCCGAGGCGGGGACTACTTTCGATGGTCGGGGCAGCCGCCGGAGTTGCCTAAGTTCAGCGGAGACCCGAGGGAATGGCGCCGCTTCAACGCGGCATATCTCCAATCTACTGAGAGATGGGGGATAGGGGACGCTGACAACATCGGAAGATTGGCGCGCGCACTGGAAGGGCGCGCGCGTCACATGGTAGCAGGCCTGCTACTGTATCCGCGCAACGTGTCGGAAATATTGCGGACGCTGGAGGACGCCTTCGGCAGCCCGACACTCATCATCGCGCAGATACTGGAAGACGCCCGGAGGATGCCGAGTCTCGCCGACCACCCCGCGGACGAAGCAGTCGTGGATTTTGCGGTTTCGATACGCAACGTCATCACCACCGTGGATGGGATGGACGCTTGCTATCTCGACAACCCGCAGCTGCTAGCGGAGATGGTTGCCAAGATGCCGACGCAACTCCGGTGGGACTGGTTCCGCGATCGCCGCCGCGAGACGAGGAGCAGTATCTACGATCTCGCCGCTTGGCTTGACGAGATCACCGCCGGCATCACGCGCCACGGAGGTCTGTTCAGAATGGTGGCGAGGAACAGAGACAAGGAGCGCGCGGGTCAGCGCGACAAGTGCGCCGAGCCCGCCCGCCGCGAGAACGCTCGACGCGTCGAGCCAAGGAGTCACGTGTTTGCGACGCGCGACACGACGAGTGACAAGGAATGCGTATTTTGTAAGGCCAGCGGGCATAACTTACGCCGATGCAAACGGTTCGAGAAGAAGACCGTGGACGACCGCTGGGAATTTGTGCGGCTGTCCAAACTGTGTTTCATTTCTCCGCTCCCGCTCCTTGGACTACTCGCCGCGCCGCCAGCCTGGACCGCTTCGCCTCATTATACCGATTCACGGACCAGTTTCGGAAAGCCCTTATCAGGGCTATTGAGGTTGACTTGTCGGTCCAGTGCCCGCTCTTCCCGGCTCATACATCCATTCACCTCCGTCCGTATCCAGCTTACTCGGTAACTCGGTACGGCGGGGCCGTCTGGAACGTCACCCCTTACAACGGTGGCATAGTTGGGAGATTCCGAAGAAGGCCAGGCGTGTACATTTTTGAGAGTCATCGCACGTAACCCACGCCGGTTACACTGTTTGTCTTGCCTTCTTGTCTATTTTGTTCTTCAGTGATTGACAACATGTAGATATATCGACATAGAAAAAAGTTTTTGTTGCCATTATAGCGAAGGCCGTAAATCTAAAATGTGCCTTAGTTGAAGAGGGCCGCTATAGGGAAATGCTGTATAGCGAGGTATGGGTGTATTTTCCGCGGTGATAAATAAAATGAAAATAAAAACAAACAAAAATTCTCTTTTCAGTCTTTATGTGAAAAAATGTCACAACAGTGGAGAGAGCCAAGTCCTATAAATTTAACACCTATTTTCTGAACATAAATGTTTATTTTTTTGTTGGGATTTTATCATTAGATGAATTTTTATTTTACATTATTTTCAAATGAATAAAAAACATTCAAACAAAATAAATCTAAACAGTTAAAGAGTGGAGAAATAGATAAGTTTCTCTACAGCGTGGAATATAATGTATTTTTAAGATAGTTACAAAACGGAATATCATATTTTAGAAAGCAATGTTTTACTTTTGTGAAAATGTACAATCTGTTAAATTCTGTTAAAAATATTTTGATGCACTTTTCAAGAGTAAAAAATAAATAAATTCACTACACGGAATTTTACCGTCCGGCACGTCAGTTAGCGTTTTAAAATGATGATTGGCTTGGATTGACTTGTGCTTTCGTACATCTTTCTTTTGATCGGTGCGTGAATACGTTACGCGTAAATTTGATTATGCTAAACTGTTGTAGTCGCTTTCAGTTTTCAAAACCGGAATGCAGGACGGTAAAATTCCGGGTATTGGACAAGCGCCCTTACAGTCCCCAAAAAAATATGTAAAATTTCAGGTAGACAGTTACACATTCCAATGGGCAAAAATTCATTTCGCTCACTCCTTTCAAGAACGTCATAAATAAAAAATTGTCAATTATCAGTTGTGCAAGTTTTCGGAATGAACAGAAAATATACTCTATCCTAGCAAAAGCGGCATATTTTTAACTTAATATTTACCCGCTACAGGGCAGAAAGTGTTGTTTCTGCATTTTGAAGAAAAGGTATTGTTAAAATGGAGATATATGGATATTTTTCAAATGGAGAAAAAACCTTCAGGTTTTACCTAAAAAGATCTGTTGCACAGTAAAAAGTTCAAAAAGTGGCTTGATATTTATTTTTAATAATTGTATTATATTTTTAAAATTTAAAAACGTTCTCCTGAAAAAACAAGTTTTTGATTTATGATGTTCTTGAAAGGAGTGAACGATTTGTCCTTTGCTCCAAATGCTGTTGTAAATTATACGAGCGAAAAAAATGTGAGCTTGCATTTTAATTTAATAATACTAATGATAAGAAAAATGTCTAATGACATTCGACATGGGACATACGAGGAAAAAATCAATGTCGAAGGAGATTCGACATTGGACCGGTAAGGGTAACGCAATATTCGCACATAATAATAACAAATCTCGACTTCGAACCTTCGAGATGAAGACTCTCCGATCTATAACCGGAAACACATCGCGAGACCTAGTAAGAAATACCGACATCCGGAGCATGTGTAAGACGGAGGATATTGTGAGGTGGGGACGACAACGAAAGCGATACTGGAATGAACATATAAACAGAATGTCAGAAGACAGACTTCCACGTATCGCCCTTCAAGGTAACCCTGAAGGACGCAGACCCCCAGGCAGACCTCCGAAAAGATGGAAAGACAGCTGGAAGTCAACATGCCAAGAGCGACAAGCGGAGGCACAAACAGATCCCTAGGATCTACAAAAAGAAGAAGAAGAATAACAAATACGTACCTAAGATATTAGATAAAATGGGAGGGATTTTCCTAATATTAAGGATTTTCGGGTAACTACTTACCAAATGTCATTTTCCCGCTGATGAATTTAGGGTCCTTATTAATGTCAGCAATAGCTGCGATAGGAATTCCCCAATTGGCTACTGGACCCCAGAAATGGGTGCTGAAAAATCATTACACATTATTAAATCTTTTTTTTTTTTGACATCTCAACATACAAGAACAAGAAAAATATGTAGGTCTGGGGCATTTACGGATGTTACGACTGTCATAAATGCGCAGACTTCCATATTCTTTTTCATCCATGTTGAGATGTCAAAAAATATTGTTAAAATAACTCCTAATAATCTAATAACTCCTAATAACTAATAATCCAGATTTGTGAATACGTATTTAGACACACTCAAAATGTTAAATGAATTAACTGGTTAAATTATGTATAAGCTAAAATAATAAAATGAGAAGGATATTTTCTAGCGTTTCTTATGTATGTGATTATAATCCAGGATTCCGACCTCACATATAAATGAAAGAGTTCTGCTCAGTAAAAAGCTTCTTTCATCTCATCATAGATGTATCTAGTGAAATTCTAGTCATTCAAGCACTATGTTTCCAATTTAAATAATATATATACACGTTCCAAGAGTTTGAGTAGTGTGGTTGTCAATCATGGGTGGAATTGGTGAATTTACATGTGTGTAAAGTGATCACTTAAACCAGCCTACGACGGTCATAAGCCCCGTAAATGCCCAGACTTCCATATTTTTCTTCATCTATGTTCAGATGTCAAAAAATAATATAAAAAGGCTCATTATAAAAGAAAAAGGGTTATTATATTAGAAAAAATTATATAAGGCAGGTATAATTCATGGATGAAATAATTTGGTGCACATTTTGAAATTTTATTTGAAAAGCATGCAGTATCAAAGCAGATTTTTCATATGCTATGATAACATGCTTATTTAAAATTTTGATTACAGATGAAAAAATTAGATTAAAGATTATCTTTATTACGAGATGCTATCAAAATCTCAATTTTGGTGTAGGTAGAGTAAGATACTTTGTACATTAAGGTGATGGTGTGTTTGTTTTAAATGTTTTGATTCAAAGACTATTTCTGAACTCCGTTGAAAACAAATAAACACTAGAATTACTGGCTAATTGACCATTTTGACCTTCTTTCTATTAAAACACAGTACTACTTGAATGAGTATATTTACATACACTTACAAGCAGAATACTTGGGACGAGAAAAGATTATGATAGTTCAATGATATATTGGACATAGATGCAGAAGTGGGCTCACGCAAGTCCTTTGTAAAAATTAAGTATGGCGATAAAAAAATTATCCTTCAACGTTTCATCTTAACTTTGAATATTTTTTAACTTTTGCGTAAATGTGCAGTATTTTTTATTATTAAGATTCTTCTACAAACCCTTATCCGCATCCCAATGGTGCATAGGGCACTGCATCATAAAAACGCAATGTAATCTTGATCGTTAATACGTGAAGGAAAGGTGATCAGCCCTCTGCTTCAGAGTGATATTTAATAAATATTAGATTGTAAAAATCACTTATATTCATTTCGTCCCTGTGAATCGAGTCCAGGACCTTCAAAACGGTAGCCAAGCGTGCTCACCATTGCAACACGGAGGCGGTCAGTTACTAATCAAAGATAAATATTAATTAAGAATCACTCAATTTTATTTGACCCTTCTGGGAATTGAGCCCGTAAATTTATGTACGGTGGCTAAATTCGCTAACCGCTACTACATTACTACACTACGGAGCTAAGAAAACCATCAACACTGGATTAGTTGTTGAAGAAATATTATAAAGTGAAATTCAATAATAATTACTCTAATCATAGTACACTCGGGTCTCGTATTAAACGGTTATATGGTTCCACGAAAACCCGTGTTATATACAAGGTTTGAAGTTCATACAAAATAAGGGTTTTTGTTCCAAAAAATCTAAGATAGTTTATACGAATGTGAACTTTATTTTTTTGATAAAAAATATATTATTTAATTCATCATTATTTTTCTGGAACCGTGTTATAAAAAAAGAGTGTACAATACATATATAAAAAAAAATATGCCACAATTTATACTTCCGTGTTGTATAAAACTGTGTTATACGAGGCCCAAGTAACCTTGAAAACAAATGTTTCAATTTATAAATTTTTTTTAAATTTAAGCTTTGTGTAGACATTTCTTGGTGGAACTGCATTTAACACATTAAGGACGGGTGTTTTTTACGCCTGTGGAGCGCTGGCGACGGGATTCGATGAATGTGTACATATAGTTAAGACCTTAACAAAGAGATTGGTAAATAATATTCATATAAAAACATTGAATAATTCCTTCTTTTCTAACTTTGAATTAAGGCCGGCGCAGGAAGTAAAAATACCCTTCCCGTCCTTAAGCATCAATTGACCGAACGGGTAGAAATACCTTTCCCGTCCTTGGGGCGTTTGTACACTACACGGAATTACACGGAATGTCACCGTCCAGCACGTCAGTTAGCATTTTAAAATGACAATTGCCTTAGATTGGCATGTGCTTTTGTCTATATTTTTTTGGGTTGTTGCTCTTGATCGGTGCGTGAACACGTTGCGCGTAAATTCGATCACGCTAAACTATCGTAGTCGCTATCATTTTTCAAAACCGACCTGCCGGACAGTGAAATTCCGGGTAGTGGACAAGCACCCTTAGTGTGTTAGTATAATAAAACAATAACTATTTGCTTTTTTCCACTTTTATTTTATTTGATCAGTGATCGGGTTTTGTCAAACCAACATCATCAGACTGATAACAGTCTGATGATGTCGCTAAAGACAAAACCAGGTCAAATAAATAATGAAAAAAAAAGTACTTGCTGTTTTATTATAACTTATAATTCTCATAATACAATAAATTTAATAATTTCCTATGGTCGCTCTCATACATACACTCGATGTTAGATTCAATTTTATGATAAGATAAAAATGTTATCAATTAATCTGGTTAAAAATTACTTTTTGTATTTATTAAAATGAATTAAATAACAAATATTTACCTCATTAAATATGATCTAAACTCTGGGCTTTTCAGCTGCGTGGTAAGTTTCCGGAAAATCGACATCTTGAATAATTTGTAAATTAATTTAACGAGTCAACGTTAAAGAAATACTATCGAATGGTTATATAAATTGATTCAATGTCAATCTACTAACTTTCGTCGAATGGAGCACAATTTTGTAGAAACTTTGAAATTCTGATAGAGAGTTAGTAATTCTCTATAAAAAATCTTTATTTTAGTGGAAAAATAAAATAAAATAAATATTACACGTAAAACTAGAATCAAATAAGATAATAATCGGAATACATAAAACTATAAATGTCAAACGTCGAAAATGTAGTCTCAGAAATACAAATTGAAAACTATAATACAAGCGCATTTATAAAAAAGATAAAATCATAAACTTCTTTTACAAATCATCTCTGTTTTATATAAGGTGCTTTTTACTCAAAATGAATGTTGTGTCATTTGTATTTAAAGCAGAATATTTTTGTCACCTGGCAAGTAAAAAAACTTTATTCTGTAATATAATACGCGTAAAGATTGGATATGATATTTATTCAATAGAATGAAAAAACTTTGTAATTTTATTTACAGCTGGTCAAATAAAATTACTGTGGAAAAAATTACCAAGTAGATATTTTATTATTTATATTCAAAGCATTTACTTTGTGGTCAAACATTTTAATTGATATTAGTAATGTTAGTAAATAACCACTCACCGACTACTTCTGTCTACCGGTTTCGAGACGTACCCGTCTCTTCGTCTATGCGAATCATGCGAACAACACTACACCACACCCACTTAGTACTATTCACATACACTATCACTACACATGCAAAACATGCAGAGCGAGTTGTTAGTCCCACCATGCTTTTGGGAAACTTCCCAAAAGCTTCCCAAAAGTTTCCCAAAAGCATGGTGGGACTAACAACTCGCTCTGCATGTTTTGCATGTGTAGTGATAGTGTATGTGAATAGTACTAAGTGGGTGTGGTGTAGTGTTGTTCGCATGATTGTTAAATTGTAGTGTATGTCCTGACGAAGAGACGGGTACGTCTCGAAACCGGTAGACAGAAGTAGTCGGTGAGTGGTTATTTACTAACATTACTAATATCAATTAAGATATTTTATTTTTTAAATTGCACTACCACCAAGAAAAATGTCAGTACAAAACTTAAATATGATATTTATTCGTTGGGTGAATTAACTAAATCACAGGGATCATCTAATTTTATTGAAATAAAACAAACAAACGATCAACTTGCCGATTACAACAATAGTTTGTTGTTTTGTAATTACAATATCCAATAATTCTGTAATAAGTTATGAGTCTTTTTTATTATTCTTTAATTATTATTTTTTTTTCCGTACAATATCATTTTGAAAACAATGTAATAAATATGTGAAAATTTCTCATTAGCAATTTACCTTAAATGTATAAGTAGGGTACAAACACTGAAGGAAATTATTAAAAATAAAAAGGTTTTAAGTCGATATTTAAAACTTTTATTAGATTTGCTTGTTTATTATTTTGATCAAATTGTATGATTATTCGATTATCCGCACCCAACGGTTTATTGATCGGTGCACACGAAGGAAAAGTGATAAGCCCTCCACTTCAGATACCAGTCCAGGGTAATATTAAATAAATATTAAAGTGAAAAAAATCACTTATATTTATTAGACCCCACTCTGGGAATCGAACCCGGGACCTCCAGAACGGTAGCCGAGCGTGCTGACCATTACACTATGGAGGCGGGCAAATGCTGTATGATTAAGTTACTCGTAAACCAATAATAATCCGAGAAATTGATGAAAAAAGCAACATACGGTTTGGCACCTAGATAAACCGAAACATTATCAATTTTGATGTTGGGTATTTTTAAGTGAATAGGATTGTCAAAGATCTGGTCAAGGAAAATCGCGTCTCTACATAGTTTGAGTCATTCTAGTTTCTAGTCTTTGGTTGAGTCGTTTTTATTGTTTGTGGTTGTTTTTGACGTTTCAGCTTTTTGTCAGTTTTCACGCGGCAATATTAAAACGTTTAATAAATAATATCCGTAATTATTATTCTGGTTTATGTAAGTCATTTATAATCACTTAATTTTCTACACTTTATAATGATTTTTTTTTAAAAGCTTATAATAATTATTATAATGATGGGGAACTACATAATTCCAAACATGCCCTCTAATCTTAAATGAATGTCATATATCTAGATCTAGTTCAAATTGTTGTATACGTGTAAATGTGATGATAAAAGGGTTTGTGTTTTATCACCTTGATCTCTAAAAATCTATTTATATTTTCGCCTTAATGCAGAAAAGTACGATAAAACTTAAAAAAAAACGTTCAAAATAATTCACTTACTTAATCCATACCGCTCCCTGTGCGGAGTATATGGAGTTGACAAACTGCCTCCAAGCTCTTCTGTCGACTGCCAGCATCCTTCCAAGTCAGGCACGCATCCTGTAGCTCGGACGAGAACTGTCAATGACTTCTCAACAGTGGTCGTCCTGTTCTTAAAAAAACATGTTGCATTTGTTTTTTTTAAATGTTTTTAGTAAAATTTGAGTTTTTCTTATCGTTGTACACTTTACAACAGTCCCATATTCTTCTAACCATTATCTGCCCCCAAAGGTGCATAGTGCACCGCATCGTATTGACGCAGTGTTATCTTGATCTTAACTTACACAAAGGCAAGGTGATCACTTCTGCGCTTCAGGGTCCAGTCCAGGGTAATATTGAATAAATATTAGAGTATAAAATCCCTAATATCGAATCGAACCCGGGACTTTCAGAATGGTAGCCGAGCGTGCTTACCATTACACTACGGAGGCAGACGAACTAAACACCAACAGAAATTTAACTTCACGAACGAAGCATTTTGTTCAGTTCATTATTTTGGATCCTTGATTGGGTTCTTTATATTTATATTTGATATTTGCCTGAATGTTTGAAGAATGAAAAGAGTCTGAAAGAATTTAAAAATAAATGTTTTGTTTACTGTAAAGAGATGTAAATATATCGCTCACTCCTTTCAAGAACGTCATAAATAAAAAATTGTCAATTTTCAGTTGTGCAAGTTTTCGGAATGCACAGAAAATGTACTCTATCCCAGCAAAAGAGGCATATTTTAAACTTAATATTTACCCGCTACAGAAAGTGTTGTTTTTGCATTTTGAAGAAAAAGTATCGTTTAAATATTTATTTAAATAAATTAAACATTTTTCAAATGGATAAAAAACCTTCAGGTTTTACCTAAAAAGTTCTGTTGCACAGTTAAAAGTCAATAGTCTTCAATAAGTGGCTTAGTATTCATTTTTAAAACATTGTATTATTTTTTTAAACTTTAAAAACGTACTCCTGAAAAATCAAGTTTTTTTTATTTATGACGTTCTTGAAAGGAGTGAGCGATATATATATATAGATGATGTAAATTAAGTATAATAGTTTATATTAGTTGTAATATAAACTAACATAAGAAATATTAAAAAAATATATGTATATTTTCCACTAGATAACAATGGAGCTCCAATGTCCTGTGCAGCATTATGACTGGGGGAAATTTGGTAAGGACAGCGAAGTTGCGAGACTTGCAACCGTCTGCAATACGTCACTAAGCATCGACGCCGAGAAGCCTTATGCAGAGCTCTGGATGGGGACTCACGTCAACGGGCCGTGCTTTGTGCCCGAGAGAGACGAATCTCTGTCCTCGTGGCTCCGGCATAATCTGGACTCTTTGGGAGCCGAGGTTCAGAAATCATTTGGGGACGATTTGCCTTTTTTGTTTAAAGTTCTCTCCGTGAGAAAAGCGCTGTCCATTCAAGCTCATCCAAACAAAGTTAGTAAATTTTTATTTAGTTTATTTATAGATTAGGCGTTTAATTTGTAGAACTCCATTTTAATTTATGTATTAAATGTTAAGTCTACTAAGTTGTAATGATAAAAGAAAACACTTCGTTTTTTACCACTTGAGTTTTATTATAGACTACATGTTTCAGAAGTTAAACTTCCATCATTCAGGTCTGTATAGTAACTAAAATATAAAATATAAAATTGTTCTATAAATAAGGAGAGGGTAAAGTAAGGGGAAGGGGTTAGTCAAGGGACGGAGTTTGAAAACAAAGGAAAAATGGAAAGCAATGGTGAAGAGTTTTGAAACAATATATTATTTAATAAATTATTATTAGAATTAATTTGCTACACAGAATGTTTAAAACATGCAATTTTTGGTCGACCCGAACACCAACATGCACTAAAATTTTTAACCACAGACATGCGTTAGGAGCCGAGGTTAAACATGCAATGCCGAGGTTGCATTGCAAACCAAAAATCGCATGTTTTAAACATTTTGTGTAGTTTTAAGTGTGTAAATGGGCTATGGTGGTGAAGGGTGGTATTGTTTGCGTGCTGTAGTAGTGATTGTCCTGACAAAGAGACGGGTACTTCTCAAAAGCGGTTGACATAAAAATCTCGGTGAGTGGTTATATACTAATATTATTAACATTTTTGTAAAAAAATAAATAAGTACTTAATTTTTGTCCTTTTATGCTGTTATTTTATGTTACTTATATGTTTTTAACCATTTTCTCAGAGTCACGCTGAAGAGCTTCATAAAACGCGACCAGATTTATATAAAGATCCAAATCATAAGCCAGAATTAGCCATAGCTCTGACACCATTTGAAGCTTTATGTGGATTTCGAGTCATCGATGATATTTCAAGTTTTGTAAATGGTAAGCTTTTATTTTTATTACATTTAAATAGAATTTATGTAAGAATATTGCGTATGCATAGTCTTACAGATAAAAACAATACCAAAAATGGTTTTAACCTTCCTGGTGATATGTATTTACTACCAATTTACTTAAAAAATGAGAATATTAATATAAATTATAATAGAAATGGGCTCAGAATTTTTGTATTCCTCTGTAATATAATTATGTATTACTTGAAATGCATGTCGTAACGTCTTTACTGCGCCTGTAGTGCGCAGATCGTTTTACATGGCAGTCGTGTTGCTATGCTAGCTATTGCGGCTACTTGGGATGTGAGAATTTTTGTATTCCTCCGTAATACGTATTACATAAAAATATTATAGTATTATGTTATTGATTTGCAGTGACACTAAGCTACTTGCGACACATGTAAAAAAATTGGGGATAATCACCAATACACAAAAGTTTCTCAGTGTGTGCGTGGTGCCGTGCTTTGCGTACACGTCTCACAGCTTCATACTGTTTCCGCGGATGTCCTTTTAGTAGCGCACAAGTCGTCCTTCAGGGTGGTCAAGCATGGCGGCTACTTACGATGTATTTTTTTTAACTAACATTACAAAATTGTTACATTTCAACTTTAACTATGGTCAATAAAAGCAACATTTTAGAATATTCACACTTTTCGTGTTTTTAAATCACATTTTCATATGGTGTACGAAATACATATCACTGTTGCACCAGGAAGTTTTTAGCACCGTAGGGGAAAGGTTAATAGTGGTTCAATTTATTGACTACAATTTTTTTTTGGTAGATACATTGTACTTAAGCAATTTCACATTCACACATATCTACTTATTCTACACATCCCAATTCAATAAATAATATTTACCTGTTTTTGCAGATTTGCCAGAATTACAAAATGTTTTAGGGTCGAAAGCTACGCAGAGTTTACTAGAGAACAAGGAAGATAAGTTATCATGTCTTAAAGCTGCTTTCGAAGCTCTTATGACCCAAAATGTATCGGTGATCAGTGACAACTTACAATCAGCAGTCAAGCGTTTGAGTTCTGCAGGTTTGTGCAAAATTACTATTTTGAAAATTCAGCTAAACTGGCAGTGCACAACGGAGTCCTGGTTCCAACTCAATAAGGATGAAAGTAGACTGAATGCAGTAGAAATGCGATCTCTCAGAAGTATGTGCAGCAAAACAATGTATGATAGATGTTCGAATAGTGATATAAGGAAGGAATGTAAAGCTGAGATAAGCATTATCAATAAAATTAAGAAAGGTGTGTTGAGATGGTTTGGACATGTGGAACAAATGAGTGAGGAAAGAATGGTAAAACAAATTTATGAGGCGAATGTAGTTGGAAAAAGGAGCAGAAGAAGACCGAGAAAAACTAGGCATGGTCAGGAATGTCAAATACTTGAAAGTAGTCAGGTTAGGTGTCGTAATAATCGGCGGGTATGTGTGAGGAGATGAATGTGGGAGAGATGAAGAATGTTTGCAAAGTCAGAGTGTTGTGGCATTCTATTCTCCCTGCCTACCACTGCGGAAAGCGGCGTGATGGTTAGTTAATTTTTTTTTCTCTGAATGTACCAAGGGATGAATTATATCGCTCACTCCTTTCAAGAACGTCATAAATCGAAAATTGTAAATTTTTAGTTGTGCATGTTTTCGGAATCCTCAGAAAATGTACTATATCCCAGCAAAAGATGCATATTTTTAACATAATATTTACCCGCTACAGGGCAGAAAGTGTTGTTTTTGCATTTTGAAGAAAAGGTATTGTTTAATTATTTTTTTTAAATATACTAAATATTTTTCAAATGGAGACAAAAACTTCAGGTTTTACCTAAAGAGATCTGTTGCAAAGTAAAAAGTTCAGTAAGTGGCTTGATATTTATTTTTAATACATTGTATTATATTTTTAAACTTTAAAAACGTTCTCCTGAAAAATCAAGTATTTTGATTTATGACGTTCTTGAAAGGAGTGAGCGATATGTGAATTGCAAAAAAAGTTATCCCTGTAAATTATTTTATTTGTAACTGTGATATGTTTTATTTTAGATGAAGATATCCAAACAAAGCTTCAACTTCCATTGTTGAAGAGACTATCTTCAGAATTCCCGGGAGATGTTGGCTGCTGGTGTATTTACTTCTTGAATTACCTCGTCTTAAAACCCGGAGAAGCCATATTCCTCGGTCCAAATGTACCTCACGCGTACTTATTTGGGGGTATGTACTTTGTTTTGGTGCTTTCAACGGAGGTTACATTATGTGATTACGCATTTTTTTCGATTGTTGTGCGGTATTATCGATAATCCTGAAATTATCCGTAGCATTGGTCTGTATGTTCCCGATAGTTACCTAAGACAGCGTCGGCATAGATTGTTTCACATTCCTATACACAGGACCAACCTGCCGATGGTTATGCCTGTAGGAAGAGCTACCGCTATGTTGAACAACATCACATTGGATATTGATCTGTTCCATGTGTCTGAAGGAGTTTTCCGAAGCGGGATTCTTCTGCATATTTAACAAGAGTCTTCTTCCTTACTTTTTAATTTGTTTTTTTAATGTATACGCCTTAAATGTTAGTTTGTAATGTATATATTAATTATCGAATAAATTGAAATTGAAATTGAAAAAATTGAAAAAAAAAGTGATATTTAGTTACTTTTAATATTACTGTATATTACTTTAGAATTGATTCATGTCACACATATGATACTTTTTAATTGTTCTCTTGGTACCTTTACACTTTATTTAACAACAATTTTTTTAATACAAAAAATGCACGCATTTGACAAATACATCCATAATTTCTGCACCAATAGTTTAATCATTATGATTTTTATTATATTCAATACCAAAAGCCGACTACATAGTCCGCATTTCGCTGCCAACCATAAACCACCAAAGTAGAAAGTTTTCAATCTTACTGAGATTGTGCATGCTTTTGAAAATGAATATATAGGCAGCGGCTCCTCTTCATCAATATTGATGTCTTCTACTGTATCCGTCAACCTTGCGTCATACAAGCTTTCGATAGTTTATATACCACACGTTGGAATATTGTCGTCGAATGTAACAAAATTGAGACAAAATATATCAAATATGCAGTGTAATTCAAACGATGAATGTGGTAAAATGGTCATAGAAAAACGATCAATGCAATATATTTTTATATGAAATGAATTCGGGGTAGAAGAAATAAATGACACATCCGAGAAAACGATTATTCAAGGAACGATAGATAGAGGTTTCACTGTATACATATATATTTTAGTAAAATTGGGGAAAAATTATATATTTAAAAAAAATCCATGAACATTTTATATGTAAGGAGACATCTTTTACATCACAGGAATGCATAAGTTTTAGGTGTTACATACATACTCCCAAACTTACAATTTTTTTATTTTCTAGATTGCATTGAATGCATGGCGTGTTCAGATAATGTAGTAAGAGCTGGACTCACTCCGAAATACATAGATGTTTCTACACTTGTCGGGATGCTGGAATATGAAAGTCGTACTCCGGAAAATGTTTTGTTTCAACCAGCTTCTGAAGACTCTTTCACTAAAATATGGAGACCGCCTGTCAGAGATTTTGCTGTTGCGGAAATAAAGGTATTTTAAGCCTCTATTTTAGACACTTGTCTACTAAAGTAGGTAGGATACTAAGGATGAGAAAGATTGATATGGAAAATACCCTCTAACACCCAAACCAATTAAAAATTAATATTATTAAATAGTAAAGGTTATTTTACAATTGGTAGGAACCAAACGCACAGTACCAGTTTGGCAATCAGGGATCTACTTAACCTTTCCGGGAGTACAATAATTGATGTCCGACATTCTCTGGGGAGTGGGCTCTTTTTACATGAAAAAAAAAAAAAAATTCATTAAATCAATTATTATGAAGATATAAATTATGTTAAAATATATTTTTTTAAAACACCTTTTCGAAATATTGCTAAATTATGACAAAATTACACACAAATATCCACAGATGTCATTGCTATGCAAGTTACATCATACTAACTGACAGCCAGATTTCGACGTTCATTAACGTCCATACTCCTTTAAAGAAAATTCACACTGACGTTCATTTACGTCCATACTCCCGGACTGGTTAATTGTGCCATGGTATTTGTCATTTATGTTTAATATTCGTGGATTTGGGTGCATCATGTATTTTTAACACTCTAATAGTGTATTTGTACTCAGAAGGAATATCAGATCCAACATACCCTTTATGTATATATATATATATTATTCTCAATATTTTTCATATTTAAAGCATTTACTTTGTGGTAAGTCATTTTTACTTATTTATTTTTTTACAAAAATGTTAATAAAATTAGTATATAACCTTTCACCGGTGAGTGGTTATTTACTAATTTTATTAACATTTTTGTAAAAAAATAAATAAGTGTATATATATATATATATATATATTTTAAATCTTTGTATTTGTATTATAACAGTCTGAAGGTTAGTGGCAATTTGGTCAGTCGACTACATATTGCATAATTTCTTGCATATAACTTTATGTTGATATACAGTAAAACCTAGATTTTACGTCCCCAAATTAAACATTTTCCTGCCAATTTTAATTTTATTTAATTTTTGTAAAAATTGTGTAGATGCAATTTTTGTTTACAAAAACTAAATGAAGGGAATGTAAAAAAACATTTTCTAAAATTGTAATGACTTAACTAATAAAATAAACAAAAAAAACCTAAAAACAGCATGTAAACAGTGATCGGGAATAACATAAAAAAAAGAAGCTTTACAGATTGAGTGAAAAATCTAATGATAGGATATTTTCGACGTTAACCGGGAGAAAAAATGCAGAAAATAAATGAAAAATAAAATAAATGTAAGAAAATATATTGGGATTAAAATAATTACACGCAATTGACGGGAAAATATTAAATCCGGGGACGTAAAATCATGGTTTCACTGTGTATGGAGTACTTTACTCACTTAAAGTTAATGATGTGTCCTATTTTTCTAGTCTTGTCTAATATACATCACTATATGTACCTATAAAGAATTTCATTTAAATATTTTCTTTCCTAGGTACCGAAGGACTCCAAAACTCCTTATAACACCATTATTAGACACAGTGCAAGCATATTTATTGTTGTATCGGGAAAAGGTACAATATCTGATAATGAAGAGAAACAAGTTACAAAAGGAAGTGTTTTCTTCCTCAAGGCATCGAGGCAGCTTTCCATCAGTCTCCAAGAAAATTGCAGTGAAGATTTAGTTATGTACCAAGCAATGTGTAATTTATTTTAGTCAAACCCAAGCATTTAAAAATGTAGTGGGGTTAATTATTTAAATATCTGGGAAAGAAATGGAATGAACTTATTTATTGTAACTGCAGACAGTTGGTAGAGTTCCATATTGAATTGTTGGGTATATATCCAAAATAAAACAAGGTTTTTCAACAAAACGCGTCTCGTATTAAGATATACATAAATAAATGTAGAATTCAATCCAACAAAAACCTTGTTTTATTTTGGATATATTACCGAACTATGGAATGAACTTAATAAATTAAATATCAGATCCTGCAAGTAAAAGCAATGCAATTGTATGAAAATTTTCTCAAGGATTCAACTGGGGATTTCATTAAATTTTTGCATTGTGATCATTTTTTAATTTTAATTTTTGCTGATCACCTACCCCGAGTGGAACATGTCAGTTGATTTTAGAGCTTAAGATGTTATTGCCAATTTTATATATCTATTTTATAAGTTAAGTTTGAAATATTTTGTTACAACTTTAATTTTGAATAAAGATAATTTTAATAATAAATTATTTACGCATTTTATTACAGTTTACTTTCTTTTGAACTCCCTTTCAGCGCTAGCAATAAGAGAATCAATTTAATATTTATGTTTAGGCTGTATGTCTACCGTTATCTTTATGATAATGTATGTCAAGTCAATAAATAATTTTCTTGAATTATAGATTAAGTCAATTAGGTTACAAATATTTTTTTTTCTATTAGTTGTTGTAGCCTGTAACCACGGTGTTGCATTTACTGTGGACATATAAAGTAGCAATTATTAAACTGTTATCCACTGAATCTATGGGTTCCATAGAAGAATCACAGTTTTGAATATTACTCCGAAAATTCTAGAAGAGGAGGGAGGGATTTTTGCTGACAGACTCAAAATATAGAGTTTTTTTACATTTTTCTTTTCCTCATAGGCATTACATATGAGTACAAGAATTGTGTTTTGTGAGTTGACAAAACTAAGAGCAAATTAAGGCTGAGTTGACATTTTAATGTAACTGTATCATCTAATGGTACTGGATGTATATGGTGATGAAGGGGAAAAATAAAACACCAGCTCAGGAACAAAAATTTATTTTCAAATACGGAGAGCAGAATCGGCGCCAGTATCAACATGCTGGAATCTTGATTCTTGAAGTCTTCTTTGATTGAGTATTAATCCGCCATAATATTGAGTCCGAGTATAATCCTGAGTCACTGTGTCACACTCAAAGACTAACTAATTGCATAGTATAGTCACACTGCACACTGCCCGAGAATCTCAAAACTGCACTGTATATACCATTTTTCGAGAGTGCCACAGTGGGGGAATAAATTCCCCCCCCAAATTTCAATCAGTGTGTAAACATTTAAACATTATAAAAGTATGCGTACATCCACAATAAAAAAAAATTACTGCATAGGTCTGCTCTTCTCTGATTATGTGAGACAAAGTTTATCTATTTCTGTAGGTCAAGTTATATTCTCTATTAAAATATTTTTTTTTTGAGATGCTATCAATACTTGTTCTAGTTTTGACTAACTTGGGAAGAACAGTAACATTTTTAATCTAATGATTTTCAGAATGGAACGATTATTACTCGAGTTTGACCACTCATTTAAAATACTTATCTAAATAGAAAAGACTTTCTGGCAAAACAGCAAAAGTTACCTCCTCGAAATCTCCAATTATACTTTTGAACCTTTTCCGAGAAAATCTTTGAAACTGATCATTAATTAACTTTAAATTATATCATATTAATCATTTCAAACAAATATAAATTTTTACTGCTTGGACACTTTTGTGCACTGACTGAATCATTTGAACAACTTCTATCAGCCAAGTATAATTTGAATGAATGGATCAATTAAATAATTCAATTGTTTTCATTAAATTTATCGCATCGCTAGAAGAAATTCATACAGTTATTACTGTTGGACATTGTTTGTCACTTAAATTTATAATTATCAATCAGATAATTGTCTATATTCAGATAATCAGACTACGACTATAAATAATTTACTTGGTATAAATAATAGTTGTTTTTTCTACTTCTTGTAACTCTTATCTGCATAGGGTTGTATCGCATAAACACAGTGTAATATTGATTCTTAGTTCTATGAAGGAAAGGTGGACAGTCCTGTATTTCAGGTAGAAACCAGTCCAGGATGGTTTTAATGAAATATTGTAGTGAAAAATCACATATATTGATTTTGACCCCTCTGGGTATCGGACCTGGGTCTTTAAGCATTGTTAGTTTATAAATAAAGTGTGGGAAAAATATATAATTCTTTAAAATATGACAGGGCAAACTTCTTTAAACATCCATCATGCACTTTTTCCATTTAATAATATGTTATTTTTCTTGGGTATTCAGAAATACTCATACAATAAAAATAAAACTGTCTCAATTAAACGGTTGAAGAGTCGAATATTTACTGTATTTCTTATAATAGGTCTTTCTATAATGTTTGGTTATGGGTTCAGTCAATTAATTGAACAGCAGATTAAAAGTACAATTTTATCAGTGGCGTTAACAGAAAACGTCACTAATTGTTTGAATTATTTTCTGTCTATTTTTTCAATGTACTTGGCACAGTTTGTGGGCTCCAAGTTGGCTATTCAACTGTTGCATAATATAGAGTATGTGGATAGGAGACTGGGTCTCCCCTCGGAATGTTATGAAAAAATGCGTGCGAAAATCATCACCGCGGCTTTAATTTTGGTCATATATTTGATAATAACATTAGGAGGAGATTTCATTGTATGGAATAGTGGCAAAGTAACTCATGTTTGGGTTCTTTTGTCTGCGTATTTTGGTGTTTCGATTATGGACTTTGTTGTTTTCCAATATTTGTTACACATTTGGATGACAACATTTCGGCTCCGCACTCTTGTCGGTCAACTAGTTTACGTAAATAATACAAAAGTAACTGTCAATGAGGAATCTGCTGTTGAGCTTGGACCATTAAATTCTCTGTTCGGCAAAAGTTGGGATGAAATGAAACGTATAATTGCAAAGACTAATGTTTGGGATGATTTTGACGATAGAATATTGAGATTAAGCAAAATTTATGACAAGCTTGCTGATAATATAGACATTATTTACTCTTCTCATGGAATTCAGGTTAGAAGCGTGGCTTTATTGTTGTTTTTAAATAAAGTGTATTATATGTACATACTTCACTAACACCATTCTTTACCTTCAGATGCTGCTTACAATGATTGTCAGTTTTTTAACATTTATGATGTGTACAAACTCTTTATATCACATTTCAAATTTAGATGCTTTTGACGTGAGTATGCATAGTTGATTTTTGATTTGACATACTCAGACTTCCATATTCCTATCGTATAAAAATATCAATTCAAACCTATCACCGGAAGCTAAACTGGCAGTGCACAACGGAGTCCTGGTTCCAACTCTAATGTATGGAAGTGAAACATGGAGTTGGCAAAAGAAGGATGAAAGTAGACTGAATACAGTCGAAATGCGATCTCTCAGAAGAATGTGCGACAAAACAATGTATGATAGATGTACGAATAGTGAAATAAGGAAGGAATGCAAAGCTGAGATAAGCATTATCGATAAAATTAAGAAAGGTGTGTTGAGATGGTTTGGACATGTAGAACGAATGAGTGAGGAAAGAACGGTAAAACAAATTTATGAGGCGAATGTAAGCGGGAAAAGAAGCAGAGGAAGACCGAGAAAAACATGGCACGATCAGGTATGCCAAATACTTGAAAGTGGTCAGGTTAGGAGTCGTAACAATCGGCGGGTATGTATGAGGAGATGCATGAACGTGGAAGAGGCGAAGAATGTTTGCAAGGACAGAGTGGTGTGGCGCTCTATTCTCTCTGCCTACCCCTGCGGGGAAGCGGCGTGATGATTAGTTAGTTAGTTAGTTAGTTAAAAATATCCTATTATCTCTTTTGAGACAGAGAGACAAAGCATCATATAGATGAAAATATGGAAGTCTGATATATTCTTTTTGTGTAAAAAATACATTAAGAAGCTACATATACATTTTTTTTGGAAAATATGTATGTATATTTATTTCATTATACCTATAATTACAATTTCAAATTAACAATAATGTGTCTTCACTGTGTTTTCCTGTGACGTGGGCATATTTTACAATATTTATTTAATAAATATTTGTTAGTAATTAATATTCATTATAATTTTTGAAATTTCCAGGTTAGTCTAGCGATATTTGTTACAATCAACTACATTTTTCATTTTGCATTATTGTTATTGAGTGTTGCATATTTTACTGAGGCGCTGAAGTATGAAAATCGAAGAGGGTTAGTTGTGATCAACAAGCTTATGTTGCATGTGAAAATAAGTAAGCATATCTTAATACCTTATGTTTGATACAAAAGGTACTTGTTTATTCATGTTCACTCAATCATGGTAATATTATGGCTTTATTTTCAGAATCATATGACATCCGTCGCCTAATGCAATTGCAGAATCATATGAAATCCAGGCCTTGTGTCCTGACTGCATGTGCTTTCTTTTCTATTGATGGTACTCTGCTTCACAGTTTCGTAGCAGCCATTACTACATACGCTGTCATTCTCTATCAAGTGAAGAATAATAATTGAAACATTTAATAAGGATCAATAGAATTGGACTTACTTATGTTATATTTCACAGTAATGAATGAAATGTGTAAATAAGAACTTATGTATCGTACATAATGCTACTTTTTTAATAAGTCAACTCTGTATCTAAAAAATTCATGTTTTCAGAAGGCTAAAAAAAAACTATCAATCTTATTTTCATTACTTTTTCAAATACATTTCGTTTTTACAATAAGGCCCTGTTTAACATGTGGTATCTTCTAACCAATATTCACAATTAATAGTGCATAGGGTACTGCATCATATTAATGCAATCCTAACTTGATGGCTGATTAGATGAAGGCAAGATGATAAGATATTAGTCCAGATTATTGTTAAATAAGTATTGGACTGAAAAATCACTTGTATTAATTTGGATTTCCCTGTGAATCGAAGCCAGGACCTCCAGCATGGTAGTCAAAACACTAATCACTACCCTAATGAGGCCATCAAACGCGCATACCTCCTACTTTAAGAAGCTTGTCTGCAGGTAGCATAGTAAGAATAGGAAAGGTTAATGTGAAAAATACGTCACAAACACCCAGAGCAATTGAAAATAAATCTTTCTTGAATTCATTTTGCAATTGCCGGTAATCGAACCTGTGACGTCGGTTTCACAGTCGGGCGTCTATCCATCTACGTCGCAGTGGATGTCTAGGATGTATACTCCGCATTAAAGGGGTTTTATTGTTAATAAACCTTTATAAGTACTAGTCAGAATGACATCTATATGTATAATATATAGGTATGTGTTTAGGAATGATTCAGTTAATGTTTATTGATTATTAAAATACATTGTTCATTCGGTTTTGTTTGTACAACTGATTATGTTATTTTTTCCTAATGTGTTTATCAGAAAACTTTCAAGTAAAGACATGAGGGGAGGGTTATGTCACAATTATGTTTTACCTCAAAGCAAGACTTTACTAAAAAAAAAAAAACTTTTTGAAGAAAAATTACTCTTCAGGTTAAAGAATTATTGTAAGGTTATGTAAAATTTTGTAATAATGTGATGTTTGCTAACTGAAAAGTTATCTAGGTTTATAGGTGTTTTAATTTTTGTTTTTTTTTAACCCCTTGACCATGACTGATACACATATCTGTGAGCATAATTACAGAATAAATAATTTTTTTTTATTTTGTTTTGATTAAAATATTTATTTCTTGGAATGGGATACTGAAGACGTTATTATTTTCTTTTTTAAAACAAGGCATAAAAATTCAGACTGTGTATAGACATTAGTTTAAATAATGACAAAACCAGTTTTTTTGGTCAGCGGTGATCAGGGTTAATATTTTTCATTTTAATTGGCGTATGTACTTATTTTATGTAATAAGTTGTCTGTCCAACCATTTTAGAGCAACGTAGTCTTAACATTTTAATTTAATAGTTATACGTAATCCTAAGGATGTATTTTTCCAAAATGATTTTAGAACAATGAAAAGCAACACCTAACATTTCCAACAAAATTATAAATATTAAGGAAACAAATATTTTAATACCCTCATCACGGATATCAAAAAAATATAAGATATATATTTGTTTAAAATATCATATTATACATGAGAAATAAAAAATATAAAAAAGTTTGCATTATATCCTTAATTAAATACAATAAATAAATATTTAGAGTAAGTCTCTCTCCAAGTACAAGAGGATAAGTAGAAATGTCTACTTAAAAAACTAAAGTGTAATATTTTTTGATAACAATATGAAAACAATAAACAAGTGTAAGTTATAAAATGTAATGAAATAAAAAAATTATCATAATTTAAATTAAGTTACGATTTGTCTACATTACTCTTTTGTGTTTATTGAAAATATATACATATGTACTCACATATCTTTCTTTTCCTATCTTAAATATTCCCTATAGTTAACATAAATAGGTATTCAATCTCTTATTTTTACAGGCAGAACATTTTCCCCTATTTAGTATATGAATAATTAATTCATATCATTAAATTAATTGTTTATCACAAGTAGATAGTAATATTATTTTCCATTAGACGTGAGCTTTGTGAATAACTAGATCTTAACGATACATTAAAATACACTGATTGTGTGACTGGAACCCAAAATTTAGTAAAACATGTTCACAAACGTTGATTCATTGATTCACTCATTCATTGACTTAAATTCAATAAATTTTTGAATATTAGTAACCAGAATTTTTTTAAGGAAAAAGTAAAGTTACACAAATAAAAAAGGCAAATCAGTTATGCTCTTCTTGCCGATAGATATAATGCAAAATCTCTCTCCTAAAATAATCTGAAATAATCCGTCGTTCCATTGATCTGGTCTTCGTGAACAGATCACATAAATGAAACACATTTATTGATGCCGATCTTCTGAATAACCCATCTCTACTTTTTTTTATCAGATGTTGTTTTTTTATCAGTGTATAGGTGTTTGAAAAGAAAAGTTTCCAAAAAGCAATAACAATTTGAAATTATGTCAGAGAAAAGCTGTTTAAACATTCATCATGCACTACTTCCATTTAATACCATGTTATTTTTTCTCGGTGTTCAAAAATATGCATACAATAGAAATAAAACAGTAACAACGAAACGGTTATGGAGTCAAGTATACGCTATATTTCTTATGCTGGGTTTTACTGCAATGTTCTGCCGTGGGTTGAGTGAATTAATCAAACGGCAGATGAGAGACACTATTTTATCAATGGCTATAACTGAAGACATTGGCAACTTTTTGAATTTTTGTCTTGGAATCTCTGCTATATGCTTAGCTCAGTTTGCAGGTTCCAAGTTGACTATCAAACAATTATATAATTTACAATATGTCGATAGAAGTCTGCAACTACCCTCAGAGTGTTATCAGAAAATGCGTATTAAAATTAATACAGCAGCTTCAATTTTAATCTCATACTTAATTGTAATTTATGTGGAGGATTTCGTTACGTGGAATAGTGGCAGAGTTACTCAGACTTGGCTTCTTTTGTCTGGATATTTTGGTATGACAGTTATGGATTTTGTTATTTTCCAATACTTGTTGCACGTTTGGATGGTTACGTTTCGTATCCGTGCTCTTATCGCCCAACTGATCTGTCCGAAAAACACAGGATCGACTGTTAATATGGAATCTTGCATTGACTTTGATACCCTGAATTCTTTATTCGCCAAAAGTTGGGATGAAATGAATCATATTATATTGAAGACAAATATCTGGGACAATTTGGGTGATAGAATATTCAGACTGTCTAATGTGTATGACAAACTCGCTGATAATATAGACATTATTAACTCTTCCAGTGGAGTTCAGGTGTGATACTTCATTTTTTGTTGTTGTAAAGATTTGATTTGAAATCATTATGGATATAATCTTTGACACTTATTTTCAGCTGCTGCTTACAATGATTGTCTGTTTTCTGTCATTTATGATGGGTACAAACACTTTATATCACATCAGAAGTTTGGATGCCAATGATGTGAGTACCTACCTAATAATTTTTTTGAGGTTTTGAATACAAATATGACATTCAGTACTTGCATACAACAATGAAATTATTTTACATTACATATTTTGATTGTTATATTAATATTTTCAGATTGGTTTTGCAATATTTGCCACAAGTAACTATTTAATTCATTTTACACTCTTATTGATATGTGTCGCTTTTTTCTCCGAGGCATTGAAATATGAAAATCGAAGGGGAATAGTTGTTATTGACAAGCTCAAACTGCATTGGGAAATAAGTAAGCCTATTTATATGCAACCTATTTTTAAATATAGGGTGTTTTTTTGAGGTTTGGTTTTTAAACTAGCAATGTTATTTCAACAGACTGTTAGTTTGACAGTTGACAGTCAATAAGCAGAATCGCTGAATTTGGAGTGTAGAAAACCCAAAAGCCTTTGTCGAGACGCCCTTACATCTATTAAAAGTCACTGTTTGGTGTGCTTTATGGGCAGGTGGAATCATTGGCCCATATTTTTTTAAAGACGAAGCCGGTCAGAATGTTACGGTCAATGATGAGCGCTACAGAACCATGATTACTGACTTCTTCATACCTTAGTTGAATGTCATTGATGTGACAGAGCTGTGGATTCAATAAGATGGCGCAACATGCCACTCGGCCACAATCAATTTATTGCGGGAAATTTTAATTTAAAAAAAAACTCTTATCATGAAAGTTTTGTTATATTTATACTTTAAAAATATGTATTTATATACTGTGAAACCTCTATCTATCGTTCCTCGAATAATCGTTTTCCCGGATGTGTCGTTTATTTCTTCTATCCCGATTTAATTTCATACTAAACTAAACCGCATTCATCGTTTCTCTATCACCATTTACCGCATTTTTCGTTCGAATTAAGCTGCATATTTGATACATTTCGTCTGTTTTTTTTACATTATTTCCAATTTTCTTACATTCAACGGCAACTATCGAAAGCTTGTGTAACCGATACCAGAAGCCGAAAATAAAATATTGACTTACGAAAATAAAACAGTTAAAAAACAAAAGTATTTTTTAAAATTCTATTCAGGTTTGTATTTTTTTTAAATAAATACATTTGCATCTGAAACATATATTCTTCTTAGAATTTTAGCCTACGAATGGTTATGCAGATTGGGAGGACGGTATCTTTACTTGGTCGTTTCTATTTGCGTATTAACCTCTTAATCCCGCATTCATTGTTTTACGATAGATAGAGGTTTCACTGTATATATAATATATAATAAGTACATTGGCGGGCTTATTGCTAAAAAGCAATATCTTCCAACCAACCAAAAGACTAGTGATATTGATCAAAACGTTTTATACCATATATAGCTGTTTGCAATCAGAGGGTAGATAGTACTTGGTAGTAGTAAATATCATTTTAAATCATAAATTACAAATTGACATTTAAAAAAAACTTTTTTTTTTTACCAAAGATGATAAGGAAGGCAAAGGAAAAAGGGAGTTTAGGGAAGGAGGTAGAGGGAAAAACTAAGGGAGGAGGTTTGATGGACAGTTAGGATTCTAATGATAAATAGTAATGTCTCAGACGTTTCTTTAAAATTATTAGAGAAGGACATTTTTTACAAGGAGAGGTAATTCATTCCATAGTCTGGCATTAAAGTTATTAGAGAAGGTGCATTTCTTACAAGGAGAGGTAATTCATTCCATAGTCTGGCCGCTTGGACAGAGAAGGAATTATTGAAGAATGATGTGTTATGGCGAGGAATGTAATGTGTTCTTTCTTGGGAAGAACGAAGTGATAGACCATGATCTGAGAGGTATATATAAAATTTTCAGCCAGATATTTAGGTGCATTGGGGTTGTGAAGAATATTATAAAGTAGCGTGAGAGATTGAAAATTTATGTATCCGTGTGACCCATATAGGGTTACTTAGTATGTATTTTACTACCATTATTAATATTTCATTCTTCTCTCCTAATAATCCTATATTATTCAAATATAAGCTATATTTTCAGATCACCATGACAGCAGTCGTCTAACGCATTTGCAGACACAGATGAAATGCAGATCCTGTATTTTGACTGCTTTTGGTTTTTTTCCTTTGGACAGTACTTTGATATATGGTTTCGTAACAGCTATTGCTACGTACGCTGTTATTCTCTACCAAATGAAGAATAGTTGAAAATAGTCGTATCAATGAATGGCTCGGTGTGAAGATTATTATAGATATCTGAACACAGACAAAGAGAAAGGTATCATGAAGTCAGGGGGCTGAATGACTTACAATGGCTGGTTTGACCGATCATTTTATACATCGTGAAACATTCACAATTTCACCCATTATTGGCTTTTGTTTCTTATGAATATTCAACGTGTTAAGGAAAGCTGCACATGCGAGTTCGAAGCGCCATCTGTTGAAGTTCATGTGAAGTAACAGAGATGGTACTTTGTTTTATTAATTTATTTAACAGGAACAAACTTTATGTTTGCAATGAAAAATAACAAATTCATAATAATAACAATAGATAAACCACCGAAGTTTCAAAATAATAAATATTTAGTTATCTATAAAATATACAATAATTCGTCACACAAATACAGATTCATCCTAATTGCATATGAGGAAATTTTACTGAGAAGACAATTAAACTTTCAGAAGTGAGTTATTTGAATTAAACACTTGTATAACCACTTAATGATTTTTATTTTATTACACACGACTAGTTTCGAAAACTAACAAACGTTTTCATCTACAGGTGAAAAGTAAAAGTTAAAGTAAGTAAGTTTTACTTTTCACCTGTAGATGAAAACGTCTGTTAGTTTTCAAAACTAGTCATGTGTAATGAAATAAAACTCATTATGTGAAAAATAAAAGTAAAAAGAAGTAAGTTTTACTTTTCACCTGTAGATGAAAACGTCTGTTAGTTTTCGAAACTAGTCGTGTGTAATGAAATAAAACTCATTAAGTGAAAAGTAAAATCAAAAAGAAGTAAGTTTTACTTTTCACCTGTAGATCAAAACGTCTGTTAGTTTTCGAAACTAGTCGTGTGTAATGAAATAAAACTCATTAAGTGAAAAATAAAAGTAAAACGAGGTAAGTTTTAATTTTTTACCTGTAGATGAAAACGTTTGTTAGTTTTCGAAACTAGTCGTGTGTAATGAAATAAAACTCATTAAGTGAAAAATAAAAGTAAAACGAAGTATGTTTTACTTTTCACCTGTAGATGAAAACGTCTGTTAGTTTTCGAAACTATTCATGTATAATGAAATAAAACTCATTAAGTGGTTATACAAGTGATTAATTATAAAAAAATAAAATCAATAATGTCATTCCACAATGTTAATGCCGAATCAAAAAAATAATATAATCATTTATTAGTATTTTCTTTTGAAGACGTAAATTTATAATTTTTAATAGGTAATTGTTAATGTAAAGAATTTTCTATTGAATAAAAACAAAATTGACTTGTATCCGACAAAACATATTTCTGCATTTATGTGACGAATTGTTTGTATGTTTCGCGTGTTTGTGAGTGTTTGATTATGTAGGAGTGAATATAGGTGTGGATGCATGTGTGAGATTGTGTCAAATGTAGATTATGGGCGCTTGTGCACTACACGGAATTTTACTGTCTAGCAGTCCAGTTTTTTTTCAAATAAAAGATCAGTGAACAAATAAATAATAAAAAAAAAACAGTGATCGAGTTCACGCGCACCGTGATCGTGCACCGATACGGAGATAGACGGAGAAGTGCACAAGCCAATCACCCGTTTTTTTCATGCTAACCGGACTGCCGGACAGTAAAATTCCGTGTAGTGCACAAGCGCTCTATTTGTGTAGATGGAAATGGGGATTAACCCATCCGCATATCAGTTTTTTTTCAAAACATGTATATAACGACACTAATTGAATGTATCCCCGTAAGAAAGTTGCCCCGCCCGGAGGGGAGGTGATATGGGTTGTCAAACAAGGAGGCGCTAATATTTTGCACCTGATAAAACGAGAACAAACATAAAACTAAACATTTGATGTTTAGTGCGCGGTCCAACAGCCGGCCAATGACAGCGCCCGCCCGCGTGGCTGCGGCGTCAACGGCGTTCAAATTCAACCGAGTTAAAAATAAACTATCTCGTAAAATTATAACTTTTACTGTTTTACCAATAAATATGGTACATATAACTATTATGCACGTATTTTATCGTGTGTCTAGATCAGAAATGTGATAAATTAACGATATGATGTGATAATGTTTCGATGCGGAAGTGGGGCGATGTTTTCAACCTGAAGTATCTAGGTTTTCATCAGAACTTTACCATAGTTTTCAGCAGGGTTCAAAAAGATCGATATAAAAATAATGGAATATAATATAATATAATAAGAGGTACGATACTTAAAATTAATATATACTTGACTTAAGCTGTAAAAGCGGAAAATTACTCAGATGTTTTTATTTCAATGTGATTTTAACTTTAAACCTCATAGAAACAAATATTATTTTTACAGTGAAAAGAAAATGGTTTGACTATGTATTGTAGATAACTTTTAGTTCTGGATTTTTGATTCTAATGACTTATGCATTTTTTAACGGGTTGTCGATCAGTATTGTCAGAAATTAATATAAAATTAATAATACCAAAAATAAAAATAGTAAGAGCATACAAGTAAATTTAAAGTTATCTACAAGACGTAGTTAAAATGTTATCTGGCGCATGTAATAATGTAATCGAGACCCTGATAGCTATGAAGATCAAACAAAAATTATGTGGAAAAACTATATATTGTAATTGTTATTTTATTCTATAAAATACAGTTCCACCAAGAAATGTCAGTACAAAAATTAAATTACCGTAAAGTGGGTATACTTTGCACCATGGGTGATACTTTGCACCACCTTCTGTAAAGAAATTGTGGAGCTGGTCATCTCTGATACATGTCATTTTTCATTCTTTTTTCTATTGTTTCTGATAGATGGCACTTCAATCTACTTTTTTGTTTAAAGAAGTAACATTCGGTCGCTATTGCTTCAATGCGTATTTCCTGTCCGAACGTAAAGAAAGTTTTCTGTCTGAAAATTGTGTCCGAAAAAATCCAATGTAATCAGTATACTGAAACAAGTTACAACAAGTGAGTGGTCTCTAAATCGTAGGTAGGTAGGCCCTGCTTTTCTCAAATGTTGTATTTTTTGGTTACGTTGTCAAGTTTATGTAAAAATTATATTTTTTTAAGAACTTACTTGTATTGACTACATTTGGGGTAACATTGCACCTGGTGCAAAGTATCCACAAAGGGCCATAGTTTATCAATTTGATCAAAAGTCTTAAAACGGCTAATACAACTTGACATTTTCCTAAATATCTATAGGTTTAGTGTACTTACTTAATTCCTGATGGTATATTTTTTTCAAAAATGTCAAGAACACACAAGCAGCGGCCTTATGCCAGACGATACTGCGATTTTACACCGAAGAGAGTGGAGCAGTGTTTGGAGGCTATTCGAAATGGTACAATCAGTCAAAGAAAGGCTGAAAAAATTTTCTAAATCCCCAGAAGGACGATTAACTATAAACTCAAAGGTCAGCACACAAAACCTGTGGGAAAACCTCCGATATGTGACAAGGGCGAAGAGCAATCTTTCGTAAACTGCATAGTAGACATGAGTGAGTACGATTTCCCAGTGAGTGTTTTTAACATTCGCTACATTCTAATAGCCTATTTGGATAGATTTGGCAGAAGAGTACGAATATTAAAGAACATCGTACCAGGCTCTGAATGGATAACATCATTTTTGCAAAGACATAAAACCTTGACTGTTGCTAAAACTAGTCAGTTGCTTAATCGGTTGCCATTAAAAGCGTATGACGATGACGCGCGCCAGAGTTTTCAACAGTTTTTGGAAGAAAACAGATTCAACCCAAAGAATTCAGTCTTAAAACGCAGGAAAACGATACCGATAGAACCAGGTAAGAGCATTGCTCACGATCCAAATGTCGAAATGAACGTTGACGAGACACAAATGCCACCTGAATCAACTACATCAATGATCCCACCTTCCGCATTGAAACTTCCAGCATATCTAGCATTAACTGATAATAGTTCACACGGAAGCTTTGAGGAAGAGGGAGAAGAACAAAAACGATGACTGAAACCAGTTATCGTATTTGTTCCTCAGTGTCATTAGGACCAGTAAAAAAGAAGGTGGGAGAATAAGTCGTATTTCATTATGGAGGATAAAATTTTCCGGGACAGATTTTAGAAATAAAGAAAAATAGAGTTGTTAAATCCATGCAGGAGAGTCTCAAATCGTATAAGTGGCCCATGAAGGATGACTTTCTTCAATATTCTTGGAAAGATGTAGTGGGTTCCATAAAAGAACCGAAAATGCAATCCAAAAGAGGTTTCTTTACCGTCCCGGAACTTGACCATATTTAGACCTAATTTAATTTTAATTCCTATTATCTATGTAGAACGATATGTTTTAATATCCACCTTTTATTTTATATAATTTTAAACCTTCAGTATTGGAAAAAAAACATTTTTGTTAGATTTTTTAATATTTAAAAAAAAAATTCTATCAAGTGTCTTATTTTTCCATAATTATACAATAATATAATCTGCATTTAGTGAACTGTGAGCCAAAACCCTTCACAAAGTGCAATGAAACTTGTAGGATAGCCTTTACTTTGCATAAATTTGGATTCTAGTACGAAAACTGTAGAGAAAATATCATGGTGCAAAGTTGTACTTTACCCCGGGATACTTTGCACCAAAATATAAATGTAAAAAAAAAATACAGGCAAAATAGATAAAAATTTAAAAACGTATCAGACATGTTACAGGTATATGTGTTATTACATTGCAATAGTTGAAACCTCAGAAAAAGTAAAAAACCTGATCTGAATAGACAATTTTGTGAAAAAATGCAGTATTTTGGTGCAATGTAAACCCACTTTACGGTACCTATCTTTATTTTTCATATTAACAAAATTTTATAGCCTTGAACCTGAGTTTTTTTTTGTGCATACGTAATCTAGATACAGAGTTTATTTATTTTATTAAATACATTAACACTAATTAATAAAACCAATAAAAAAATTATGCAGGTATGATATGTACATATCGCTCACTCCTTTTAAGAAGGTAATAAATCAAAAAACTTCAGGAGAACGTTTTAAAAATTTAAAAATATAATACAATGTATTAAAAATAAATATCAAGCCACTTATTGAACTTTTTTCTGTGAAACAGATCTTTTTAGGTAAAACCTGAAGGTTTTTTCTCCATTTGAAAAATATTTAATAAATTTAAAAAAATAATTAAACAATACCTTTTCTTCAAAATGCAAAAACAACACTTTCTGGCCTGTAGCGGGTAAATATTAAGTTTAAAATATGCCGCTTTTGCAGGGATATAGTACATTTTCTGAGCATTCTGAAAACATGGACAACTGAAAATTGACGATTTTCGATTTATGACGTTCTTGAAAGGAGTGAGCGATATGTTATATACAACATACTTTCTTTAATGGTTATTGAGTTAATGGATTGAGGATGTCACATTATTGATTTAGTTTGTATGTATAACTGATTATCTCGTGTTTTCTGTAATCTTATGAATTATTAGTGTACAACTATTAATTTAATATTGGTGGTACATTTGACGTTTTCAAGTTTCATTGTAAAATTTAGTATGTAAACAAAAGTCCCGAGAGAATCGAGAAATTATGGAGGGAAAAAAATGTGTGAATATCCATCACGCCCTTTTCCCACTTAATAATATGTTATTTTTCTTCGGAATTCAGAAATACGTATACAATAAAAATAAAATCGTTACAATCGAGCGGTTGTGGAGTCGACTCTATGCAGTGATTCTAATGCTGAGTTATACCATAATATTCTGGTATGGATTCATAAAACTAATCAGACGACAGATGAAAGATACAATTTTATCTGTCGCTGTGACAGAAAACGCAGGTAATATATTGTATTATTGTCAAGGAGTCCTCTCGATGTATCTGGCACAGTTTGCCGGCTCCAAATTGACGATTAAACAATTTAATAATTTAGAATTCGTAGATAAAAGTTTACATCTCCCCACGGAATGCTACGAAAAAATGCGCGTTAGAGTTATCGCATCTGCCTTTATTCTACTAGTTTACTTACTTTTAACGATATGGGAAGACTTTACAGTATGGAATGGTGGCAGAGTCACTCAGGTTTTAGTAATTTTCTGTGGAGATTTCGGTATAATGACAATGGATTTCGTGATCTTTCAATACTTATTGGATGTATCAATGATAACATTTCGCTTACGAGCCCTTACTGCTCAACTTATTTGTACAAATAGTGCAAAACCCAATGAAGGATCTCGCGCTGAATTTGATTCGTGGAATTCTCTATTTGCCAAAAATTGGCATGAAATGAATCGTATTGTCGAGAAGACCAATGTTTGGGATAATTTGGATGACAGAATATTGAGGCTTTCCAATATTTATGACAAACTTGCTGATAATGTAGATATTATAAACTCGTCTTATGGAATCCAGGTGAGAAATAGTCAAAACAATGAAAAATATGATGTAGTTTTCCGTTTTTTTTAACAACTGATGACTGTCTGATTTGCAGATATTACTTACAATTATCATCTGCTTTATATCACAAATGATGGGTACAAACACTTTATATCACATTCAACAACTGGGCGCCGCCGATGTGAGTATCTAGTTAACTTTTTAATTCCGTCTCGTCAAAGCTGCGCAAGGTAAAGCTATGGAAAATGACATCGTCAATGTCGTGCGATGCAAAACTTTGATTAAAAAAATAGCATTATGGTTATCTTTGACTGATACTTTCAGAGCAGTAGCGAAATTATATTACTAACCAAATTCCCTCGGGAGTAGCTAAGAGGATAGAAGGTCACACCACTTTATCTTTGTTGACCTTCCATCTATTCTCCGTACCTGCACCTCCTCATACATCATACTCGCCAATTATACCGACTAATGACGTGTCCACTTTTAAGTATTTAATAATTGATATTGTAAGTTAAAAAATAAACTTTTTCTTTTTAAAATAAATAAATATTTTATTGTTAATTATTGAAATGCTTATCATGACAAATCTTCCTCGGATTTACTATTACTATTCAATACAGGCGCCGGCGCCGTGGCGTAGTTGGTTAGACGATTTCGATTCCCGAGTGCAAAATAAATTCGAAATAAAAGCCTGATTTATGTATAAACCCTGCCAACCCCATAATATTTGAATTATTTAAAAAGTAGAAAGTTTTGAGTATTTATTAGTTTTTTTAAGGAGTGATTGATAACAAAGTTTTTTTGTATGTCATGAAATAAAAAAAAACTACAAAGTCAACATTTCAAACATTAATCAAAGCATTTACCATTATGCATCATATGTGAAATTTATTAAACTCTTTTTATCAAACAAAAAAATCTTTGCGGCTTTGTCAGCTTCCTTAAAATCTAGTGAATTGCCAGTAATATTTTTGATAACTGTCCTTTTTTTTGCAGGTTGGTCATGGGACATTTTCTACATTGAATTGTATTACACATTTTCTATTGCTGTTAGTAATCGTAGTATTTTTTTCTGAGGCATTGAGATACGAGAATCGAAGGGGGATAGTAGTCATCAATAAACTGATTTTGTATCGGGGAATAAGTAAGTACTTTATGCGTTGTAAAATGCAATTGACAAAATGTTACCTTTTTTTTCATCAGACATTTTTACTTGATCAGATTTTACTTAATGATTTTTTTTAAAGTTTTATTATTTTTTTTATATTGAAACATTTATTAATTAACATGCAAATTAATATGCACTTATGCATAAAAACTAATTTATAAACATAATTAACATATTTTTTTGCAGAGACCTTGTGTGTTTTGTCGGTGGAGTTCTTTTAACATATGTTTTTTATTGTTTTTTTTTTAAATGTATTTTAACCATATATACACAAAAACGAAAGATTTTTTTTGCAATTTTCATAGAATTAACTCTTGATCATTTATCGATTCCTTTGTTTTGCCTTTGTTCCATATTTTATTTTGACCTCTTACACCTACGTTGGCAATAAATTAAAAATATTTGGAACTATATATTCAAATGTTTTACTCCCATATTTATATTTTATTCTTTGGTTTATTAAACTTAAGCCAATTAAACATGCCATATTTTATGTTTTGAATTTAAACATGACATATTTTATTTATTTATTTTTTATTAAGAACGGAAATTTTTGTGTTTTTATTATTTACACAAATATTTTAATTTCATACTTTTTCTGTGAGCCTAAACGGCTCATTATTAGAAATAGGTATCAAATTGTGGTAGAGTGGGTTCGAACCGAGATACTCTGACTTACGAGTCCGCGACACTAACCACGGGAACACGACCCGACACTTAACTAACTAACTAACTAACTAACTAACCATCACGCCGCTTCCCCGCAGGGGTAGGCAGAGAGAATCGAACGCCACACCACTCTTTGCAAACATTCTTTGCCTCTTCTACATTCATGCATCTCGTCATACATACACGACGATCATTACGACTCCTGACCCGGCCGCTTTCAAGTATTTGACATACCTGATTGTGCCCGGCACTTTGGTTTTTAAAATGAAAAAAGAATTTCGTTTTTAGTTCAATGTCATATTTATTGTAAAAATTTGTAATAAAAGGTAAATTTCCAGATAATTTCAACGGTAGCCGACTGATGCATCTACAGAATCTGATGAGAAGTAGACCCTGTACCCTTACTGCTTGTGGTGTTTTCTCTATCGACAGCACACTGATATACAATTTTATAGCAGCTATTGCTACTTTTGGTATTGTGCTATACCAAATGAGAGACAATTGAAAATATTAATAAGAATAATTGTGTTTGATATTATTTTTTGACATCTCAACATAGATGTATAAACAAGTATTTGGACACACTCAAAATGTTGTAAATAAATTGTCTGGTCAAATTATAAGCTTAATAATAAAAATGAAAATGGTATTTTCTGGCGTTTCTCATGTGTGTGATTATAATCCAGGATTCGGATCTCACATACTAATATAAGAGTTTCTGCTTAATAAAAAGCTTCTTTACATCTCACCAATAGATGTCTCTAGTGAAGTTCTAGTGATTCATGAACAAGGTTTCTAAATTGGTTCATATATATAGAACTTCCAAGAATTTGAGTAGTGTGGTTGTCAATAATGGGTAGAATTGGTGAATGTTACACGTGTGTAAAGTGATCACTTAAACCAGCCTATGACGGTCGTCAGCCCCGTAAATGCCCAGACTTCCATATTCTTCTTCATCTTTGATGAGATGTCAAAAAATAATATGAAAATAACTCCTGTAATTGGAGATAATCCAGATTTTGTGAACAAGTATTTGGACACACTCAAAATGTTGTAAATAGATGTATACACCCCAAACCCCCGGATTAATTGAAAATATTTTTTTCTTAATTTGCGATTAGCGGGAATTGAGACCATGACCCCAGTTTCGCAGTTAAGCGTTTACCCAACTCGCCACGGCGCATGTAATAAACATTTTTAGATTAAAAATTTGTTATAAAACGATAATACAGTTTTTTTTGGCATCTCAGCATAGATGTAGAAGAATATTTATTTATTAATTATTTATTTTATTTATTTATTCACACAAACGCCCAGAGGGCTTTTACAAGTAAAAATTCAAGTTACAAAAAAAAATGAGTTGTTGTAATAATAATACATTTTCTTATTCCAGCTTGACTAAGCGGAGGGTGCAATACTTAGTCAGCCATATTTGTTTTACAACATTTTTTGTGTAAAATATAATGAAAATTACAATAATAAACAAATAAAAAATAAAGAAAAGAAACGGCAAAGGAAAAAACAGCATTTTTTTTTGGAGAGAAGTACATAGTAGATGAAGGTCAGCTCGCTGGCAAACGCAGCACTGTGCTCCAGTGCCGCCACATGTCCAGCCCCCATCTGTGCTCCACAAGCCGCTTTATGATGAGGTTGGAGCTCTTCATCAGCCTCTCCCGGAAGCCTGCCACTCGGTGCCTTAACAGGCCATCCCAGTGTGGTAGGCGTGCTGTGGCAAACATACCACGGCTGTCCAAACTCAAAACACAGTAAGGGACATTTTTTTGTAGTAGGTTTTTTTTGCATTTTTGGACTAAGTAGAATCTACTTAGTCCAAAAATGCAAAAAAACGTACTACAAAAAAATGTCCCTTACTGTGTTTTAAGTTTGGACAGCCGACCACTCGCGCTGCAGTGTCGGGGTAACTTCATTAAACATCGTAACCGTTAGAATTTTCACTAGAGACATCTAGTGATGAGATAAATGTAAATGCTAAAGACTTCCATATTATTCTTCATCTATGTTGACATGTCAAAAAAAATATGAAAAAAACTCCTGTAATTGGAGATAATCCAGATTTGTGAACAAGTATTTGGACACAATCAAAATGTTGTTTAGAATTATTGTGTTCATTACTATTATTGTCAAATAATGTGCCACCAAAGGTTTTATTAAAGTGCAATCATATATGCTGATATGAATAATACGTCAGACGAGAGATATAACATGGAAGTAATTGACTTACTCAATCTGCCAAGTTATGAGAGATGCTGCTGTATAGTTCATGGTGATCATCAATAACATATTCTGTCAAACCGCTTGTCTACAAACTCACATATCGTATGGGTGATACAAACACACGAATGACAAATGAATATGGCGAACCAATCAGTATTTTCAGAATTGCAACCTGGCAACCATGGATATGGTGAGAATCGCAACCGGGCAACCATGGATATAGTGCGAATTGCAAACCTGGCGACATTACGGAAGGGTCGCGTCACCTTGTGGCATCATATTATATTAAATTGTAAACAAAAATAATGAAAACACGCGACATGATGATATATCGCTCACTCCTTTCAAGAACGTCAAAATCAAAAATCGTCAATTTTTAGTTGTGCGTGTTTTCGGATTGCCCAGAAAATGTACTTATATCCCAGCAAAAGAGGCATATTTTTAACTTAATATTTACCCGCTACAGGGCAGAAAGTATTGTTTTTGCATTTTTAAGAAAAATTATTATTTAATTATTTTTTTAAGCTTACTAATTATTTTTCAAATGTAGAAAAAACCTCAGGTTTACCTAAAAAGATCTGTTCCCCAGTAAAAAGTTCAATAAGTGGCTTGATATTTATTTTTAATCCATTGTGTTATATTTTTAAACTTTAAAACGTTCTCCTGAAAATTCAGGTTTTTTATTTTTATTTATGACGTTCTTGAAAGGAGTGAGCGATATGACAGAGACAGACTGATTTCCCGCCACTTTTAAGTGCCACCAAAAACCGATGATGAACGGGTTGCCGCAAAATGCAGTGAAAAGGAGCAATTACAAAAAAAATAGTTTTAATAAAAAATGTTTATGTTACAGATAAGTTTGTGTGTTTAGATGTGTTTTGTATTATATAAAGGCTAGGTGATTCGACATAATTTTTATTGAAATGAAAAAAATATAAACGGGGATGTATACCGTATAATAAATATATAATATAAATTTCGTTGTTCATTTATAATTCTTTAATCTCTCTTAAATTGAAACTCACTGTCTGAGATTAAAAAAAATACTAGTTAAAATCACAAATAATTACACTGAAATGTAGTATATTTTAAAATAGTGAATAGACCGTTTTTATTAATTTTCTGGTTTTGTTGTTTTTAAACATCCAACAATGTAATTTTAATATCAAAACTGTTAAAAATATTCTATGTCTGTTGTTTTAAAAATATAAATATGAATCCTACTTAATCATAATCATATAAATTAATATCTATCAATGTGATTAAAAATTTGTCCCTATTTTTCGTCTCGAAACCACACCTGAATTATGGACAAAATGAGCTTTTCCACCGTAGTGCAATCAATTTTGGAGAGCCGATTCTTACAGATTGCCTATAGATTTTCAATTAGGTTTAAATCTGGCAAAATTCTTGACCAGTCCAACACAGTTCATTAATTTTGCGTGAAAAATTTCATAATTTTTTTGGATTTGTGGCAGGGGGTTAAATCCTGCTGAAATATTCCATTACTACTCGACCCCCGTTTTGTATCTCTGGTAGTATTTTTTCCAGTAGAATTAAGTGATAATTCTCGCTATTCACCATCTCAGTCACTGAAAGAAGCAGCTCCGGTCCATAATACGAGGAACATCCCTAAAACATTTTTTAGAGGGTGTTGAAAATACGAAAAAAAAGTTTTGTTTCAATTAATCTGTTTGAGACTGTACGATGTGATTTGAAAGTCAAAACTCTCTTTAATAATATCTGATTTACAAATAAATGCAAGTTCTCGATTTGAATTAATAATCCCTTGCGTGGAGGTTAATTTAAAAAAATATTGAACTTACAATACAATTATTTGATATTAAGCGAAAACATGAACAAATTGTATGGAACATTATAAAAAAGGTGAGTAATTGTTTAATTTTAATTCATGAAAATAATACCTAAGTAATAAACTTTTACACGTAAACGTCGAATGGTATTAAATATGGATAACTGTTTTATTGTGTATGAATAAAATAAGTACTTTTAATAATGATTAAATGATTACGAAAATGATACAATACAATACCATTTGTGTATTTAACAAATGTAAACTATTTTAGTTTTGTGCTTTATGTCAACGCTACGTACCTTTTTTCGGAGGTCATATTTAAAGTATAGTATACTTACAATTTGACGCGTAGAATAAAATAAATAATGTATTAGTAATCGATTGAACCAACAAATAATATGTTAATTGAATCAAATATTCATGTCGCGCTTCTACCACTAAATAAAATATCATTCTTCATTGGGGTACAGAAATATAAATACGATGGATTAAAACCTGTTAAAAGGTCTAAAATATCCCAAATTTATTCAACCTTTATAATTTTGTTTTTGGTAATTTGGTTAGTATACGGATTTTTGCATTTGAAACACGAGTCAAAGAATTCAGTTGTATCATTGTTTTTAACAGAAAACCTGATAATATTGACGTTATTTAGCAATATATGTGCGGCTATTTTTTTATCTCAGTTCACGAGATCGGATCTTATCATGAACCAAATAATGAACATCGATTATATCGGTAAAAACTTGCATCTTTCATCAGATTTTTATTTTAAAATACGTTCTACCGCAATATTCTACATTTCTATGGTGTCGTTATATTTATTTACTTCGATAGGAGCGGAAATTTTTATATGGAATGTAGCATTAGACTGTCTTATGATAGAAACATACGTCTTGATAATTCTGATGGATTACGTAATAATCCAATACTTGTTTGAAATTTGGATTGTGACGTTTCTACTGAGAGCTCTGGTTGTTCAATTAGTCTGGAAAGAGAAATATATTAATTCGCTCATTGATGCAGATTCATCCGCTGTAGAATTTATACCACAAAATTTAATATATATTTATAGTTGGGAACAGATGTACGATATTCTGAAAAATTGTAATATTTTCGATAGTTATCAAAACCGACTAATCAGGTTGACATCGGTTTACGACAAACTAGCAGATGTTGTGGAAAGCATCAATTCATTCCACGGGTTGCCGGTAGTGTTTTTTTTTAATTTCTGGGAAACCAATTATGAATTATAAAGTATTTACTAAAATAACTAATAACGATTTAACTTTTAGGTCTTGTTGACAATAGCGAATTGTTTTATGGCATTCCTCATGGGAGTAAATGTTTTGTTTAATTTTGAAATCTACAACACCGGAAAAAGCGTAAGCAGATAATACTAGTATTTTGTTTTTTTTTAATTGAAAGCTTTTTTACATTCGCAGTATTACATATTAAATTATTTTTACTTTTTTCAACTACTTTATTTGTTTAAGCGAAATCAACACAAGCTATTTAATACTGGTTCCTGAACAAGTGTTCCCTCTTTTCGCCAATTATGGTAAAATATGGTATATGGTATATAAAGAGGGAACGGTTTAAAATTAAATCAATAATAATAATAGTAAGAAAACATTACTCTTGAATTAAATCTTATTTTGATTATACATACTTCTAAAACAAAGTTTGAATGATATAAGATTATTTATATATTTGTTAGACATATATAATCAAGTGTCATGTTTTTTAACTGTTCATTTTTGTAATAATAATGGAGTAAAAAGTTGAAAATAGGATATCAATTTATTTTTATAACAGTCAGAGAAAATGACTTAAATTTTTTGAAAATGTTTGTAAATGAATACAAACCATTTCTCCCTTCCTTGTCAAGTGATTGGGCGCCTGTGCCAAATGAAAGGAGAATAGGTCTAATACTGAGTGCATTTCATCAAATTTGGACATAAATAATAATAAAATAAATTTTAATGTTAAAAATTTTCAGCTAGGAGTATTTCTGCTGTCGTCATGCAACTGCTGTTTGCACTATTTATTTTTACTGGCAGTTATAGCATTTTTTGCTGAAAACTTGAGGAATGAGAATTACAGAGGAATAGTCGTCATCAACAAACTACTTCTGCATCAAAACTTAAGTAAGAATTCAAAATAACAGTAGAACAGTAGAACTCCGGTTAATCCGACCTTCATCAAAAATCCGACCGACGTTCATCCGACCGTCATCAAAAATCCGACCGGCGTTCATCCGACCGTCATCAAAAATCCGACCGATGTTGATCCGACCGTCAACAAAAAATATATAACAGATTTTTTATAAAGTAATTTTTCACTATAAGCTACGTTAAATTGTTATAATGTTTATTTTTATATATGCTTCATTGTATTGCTCTGTTTCAAAAATAATAAATGCTTTTGTCCGGTTTTTTGCAATGTTTTTAATGTAGAGAACTATAGTTACAATCATTTTTGAGTTCAGAGATTGTTTATTTTATTGTAAATCCATATTTGTCCATATTGTCTACTAATCCGACCTATTTTTGCGATCTGACCATACAACCAGTCCCAAAGGTGACGGATAAGAGTGGCTCTACTCTTAGTTCATTATAAAATGGAGTCCAGTATTAGAATTGTGAATATTTTATGCATTGGATTCGCGTGATTCTATTTGTAATTTGATTGATCCAGTTTATTGTTTGTGCAGGTGATGAGGACCGTTCCCGCCTGACCCTGCTGGAGAGCCACATGAAGAGTAGGCCTTGCACCCTGTCTGCCTGCGGAATGTTTACTATAGACTCCTCATTGGTTCACAGCTTTATAGCTACCATCGCGTCTTACACCATCATCCTTTTCCAAATGAAAGCATAAACCAAATTTCTACTTTTCTTCTCCGTCTTACTCCTCATAACTGAGGGTTGTGACCCTTGTGGAAGCAATGACTACAGTTAAACCGCCGAGGTGCCTACTGCTGCCTTAACTTGATCGGTCCATCGTTTGGGAGGTCTTCATCTCCCGCAATTTCCCTCCAGGCTACAGATGGCATCCAGTCATTCAAGGCTATCCTCATTACCACACACAACGTATCCAAAGAACTGGAGAATCCGTTGGGTACAGACATTGGCCAGAGTCAAGCCATCCAAGTGTAGTTCTTGGCCAATGGACTCATTGGTGCGTCTAGCTGTCCATGGAATTCGGAGCATGCGCCTCCAACACCACATTTCGAAAGCGTAAATTTTTCTCATTTCGACTGCTTTTATGGTCTATATTTCAGCAGCATAGAGAAAAATGGAATTGACCGATAAGTTTAATCTACTATAATGCAATGAATTTAAATAAAATCATGTTTTTTATGCCCCCTATTCGCTCTTAAAGGTGCAAAAAGCACAGACTACGCGGAGTAGGTACATCATAGTCTATAATAACTGCTAATGGGTTCCCTCGTATGATATTGTTAGAAAGCACTATGTGTGTTCATGTGTATGTGTGTGTGAAAGCATTTTAACAATAAGGTACTTATGTATTTTTTTAATATCTTAATGTGTGGTTACATTAATGAGTTGGTAATCGATTAACGCGCCATTTGAAGTATTAATTTAATTCATTATTTGACTATTTAATTGTATAAAACGAATAAACATGTTTATGTTTACAAGAAAAATATTATTTAATGCAAACACCTTTCAAACCTCATACCTACCTAATGTAAAGTAAACTTGAGTTGCGCTTTATGCCATGTGTATATTATTACGGGCTGGTTGTTTGAATATGGTATCCAAAATTATTTAAAAAAATAGTAAAATATATATTACACAAGGTTTTAGCTTGAGACGAAAATTCTATTGTTTTTTGAAATATCATAAGTGGAGTGAATTATCTAGTATCTGATAAATATTGTATAATAAACATATGATATTATGGATAGTATAGCAGAAAATTCAAGAAACAGTGAAGCATCCACCGCAAGAAAAAACGATTCAGTAGATTCAAATCTTCACGTCGCTCTGTCATCAGTAAATAAAATAGCCTTCTTCTTTGGAATTCAGAAATATAAATACAATGGATTAAAACTAGCCAAACGATCAAAGTTGTCTCGGGTTTATTCGATATTTTTGATATTATCCTTAAGTGTAATATTTATTTACGCATTTTCAAAGAAACTAAGCTCCGACTCCAATGATTTTTCGCTTACTTTGGCTATGACAGAAAACCTTAGTATTGTAATACAGTTTTGTACCGCCTGTGCAGCTATTATCATATCGCAGCTTATAAGATCAGATTTGATCATGAATCAAATATTTAATATGGAATATGCTGATAGAAATTTGTGTCTTTCGTCTGAATGTTATTTTAAAATGTGGTTTACTACAATTTCGTTGTTTTCCGTAACGTCTTTTCATATGATTTCTTCAATAGGAATTGAATTTTTAATTTGGCGTGAAAATGATTGGATAATTTTGGAAACGTATTTAATCTCAATATTGATTGATTTTTTGATACTTCAATACTTGTTTGATATTTGGATTGTCACATTTCAATTGAGAGCTCTTGTTGTTCATCTGTTTTTGACAGTAAAAGAAAATTATCTGAACACGGGTACACAATCTCCTACCGTTGATTATAAACCGCAAAATTTCATAAACATTTATAATTGGGAAAACATGTACGATATTGTAAGCAAGGGTGTTATTTATGATAATTTCAAAGACAGGTTGATCAGACTGACATCAGTTTACGACAAACTATCAGATGTTGTGGAAATAATTAATTCATTTTATGGCATTCCGGTAATTTGAATATTCAATTGATTTTCTATGGGTACTTACAAAGCCTCGTGATTATTAGTAATATTTATACCGCCATTTTCAGATATTATTGATTATAGCTAACTGTTTTGTGTCGTGTCTGATGGGAATAAATGCAACGATAAATTTCAAGCAATTCAACACCATAGGAAATGTAAGTACAATAATTTTATTTATTTATTCTACATGTAGTTATGGTCTTTATTTACACATTGTTTGCGAAAAACGTTTAAAAGCGTCTTTAACACGCTGTTGATAGAGAGGAGAAGACGCTTATAAGTCACTTTCTGGTGAAAGTGATCACTTTATACACAGTGAAACATTCACCATTCTACTCATGATTGACAACCACATAACACAAATTTCGGAAATTTTTATATATACTGCTTTTGAGTAGAAAAATGCATTTATCATGTACAACTTTAAGTAAGTAGGTTTTAAGAAACCTTCACGAAGTGTATATTAGATTTTTTCCGAATTCTTTTACACAGATATGTACCAAAAGATGTTTGAATATATCATTTAGAAGTTTATTATACTACATTATTCACAATGATTGAAGAAAACACTTGTTTTTTACCACTTGAGTGTTATTGACTACAATTAAAGAACATCATAGTCTTGTAAGTGATTATTTTTCGGAATTTGCAAATCACATAATAGATACTAATCACTCATTTCACTCTCATAAATTAAAAATATTACACCTTGTTCCATATAAAGGCCAAATTATGAATTATCTTGAAAATTTAGAAATCCAAAAAAACCTATATTCTAATAATAATTTATTAAATGATATATTGTTTCAAAATTCTTCACCTTTGCTTTCCATTTTTCCTTTTATTTTCAAACTCCGTCCCTTGACTAACCCCTTCCCCTTACTTTCCCCTCTCTTTATTTACAGAACAATTTTATATTTTATATTTTAGTTATTATACAGACCTGAATGATGGAAGTTTAACTTCTGAAACATGTAGTCTATAATAAATTCTGAAACATGTAGTCTATATAAGTGGTAAAAAACAAGTGTTTTCTTTAATCATTGTTTCTTATTTGTGTTTTAGTTGTGTTAACCTTAATCTCATATCAAAATGAGTATTGGGAATTACTCACCGGGAATATTATGTATTTGACTAATATATGCATTATGTTTTAAAATAAATATATAAAATAATTAATTTAAGAAATATCAATTATTAAATAATTTAAGAAATAAACTAATTCTATATACTTACACATATCGCTAACTCCTTTCAACAACGTCATATATAAAAAATCGTCAATTTTCAGTTGTGCATGTTTTCGGAATGCCCAGAAATGCCCAGAAAAGCAGCATATTTTTAACTTAATATTTAGCCGCTACAGGGCAGAAAGTGTTGTTTTTGCATTTTTAAGAAAAGGTATTGTTTTATTATTTTTTTAAATGTACTTATTATTTTTCAAATTGAGAAAAAACATTCATGTTTTACCTAAAAAGATCTGTTGCACAGTAAAAAGTTCAATAAGTCGCTTGATATTTATTTTTAATACAATTTACTATATTTTTAAACTTTAAAAACGATCTCCTGAAAAATCAAGTTTTTTGATGAATGACGTTGTTGAAAGGAGTAAGCGATATGTTTTTACATATTTTACATGACGTTTATCAGTACACCATTTTGGAAAAAAAAGAATTTTCATAATGATTTCAGCTGTCAGTTTTTGCTGTTGGAGGATTCTTTTGTTGTTTCCATTATTTCTATATACTGGCTGCTATATCACTATTTGCTGAAAACTTAAAGTACGAAAATAACAGAGGAATAGTGGTAATCAACAAACTATTACTGGATCACAACTTGAGTAAGATTTCAATATTAAATTATGTTAAATCAATATATTAAATTAGGTGTTAAGTTTGTAATAAAACAACTACCATAATTCAAATTTCTTTCCACATTAATTTTATTTTACCAGTGACCGGGTTTCGTTGTTACCGCCATTATCAGACTAGTTGGAGGCTAGAATGAGTTCTATGTTTTAAACTCAGCGAGGTAGGGATTAAAAACCTTAACTTAAATCATTTTCAAAGAATTATTATTTGAAAGCATGATTTTTAATCTTTGCCTTGTTGTGAATACAACACATAATTTTGTCTAGCCGCCCATCAGTCTGTTGATGTCGCTAAGGATTTTTCTGATAAAATTAATTGAAAATGAGACAAAGTCATGGTTTGAAACCATGAATTCAATCCCCTGTCTACTTGTATCGATAACATTTTACAGAATTTTGTCTATCCTCTTGATGTTGGTAACGATAAATAAAATAAAATAAGTAAGTCAAATAAAATAAAAGTGTTGTTTTATCATATTTCCATTTTTTCAACAATAAACATCACTACAAAACTTGAATCTAAAGTGTGTAATACATATGTTGAAAGTTGTCCCACTGCATTCCCAGATCAGATACAGAAGCATCTAGCCTTCCTGACAGACCTTCTCTTGCAAAGTAATTTATTGTTTTTGTTTCATAAACTTAGTTGTGAAATTTATAGAAAATTGTGAAACAAAATTTATCCCTATTTTACTGTGAATTTATATTTAAAAGCTTTCAATGTCCCTGTCACTGCCAATTTAAATAAATACAAGTTTGTAAAACCACCACCAAAATTTCTAGAAGTGCCCCGTATTTAGTAAGTTCAGTTAGTCGGCTAGATCCGATACCGACCCGATGTTGGTCGATGCACGGATGCCTCCACAACCCCGACCAGCACAGCAGACAGACATGGAACAGTGCAAAGACCTTTGCAGAAAATGTTCAGTCATCGCATTTCCCAAAAATTATTCATTGATGAAGAAAAATATAGAATTGTGTGCATTTACGGGGCTTACGACCGTCATAGGCTAGTTTAAGAGATCACTTTACACACGTGTAACATTCACCAATTCTACCCATGATTGACAACCACACTATTAAATTTTTTAGAACTTCTATATATATTGATTAAACTCGAAGCACGGTCCTTGAATTCAATAGAATTCACGGTGACATTTATGGTGGGACGAGGCAAGTTTTTTATTAAGAAGAAACTCTTTCATTTGTTTGTGAGGTCTGAATCCTGGATTATATTCACATATTTATATAATAGATATAGGAAAATATCATTATTATTTTTTATTTAACCTTATAAATGGACCACTTATTTTATTTACAAAAATTACTTACGACCGTCATAGGCTAGTTTAAGTGATCACTTTACACACGTGTAACATTCACCAATTCTACCCATGATTGACAACCACACTACTCAAATTCTTGGAAGTTCTTTATATGTGAACCAATTTAGAAACCGTCCGAACCGTTCGTTCGTACGGTTCGTACAAACGTCGTTCGTACGAACCGTACGAACGAACGTCTATATACTTATACTGTCCAAATTCGAAACATAGTGCTTGAATCACTAGAATTTTACTAGAGACATCGATGGTGAGATTAAAGAAGATTTTTACTGAGCAGAAACTCTTATTCTTCTTCATCTATGTTGAGATATCAATAAAAAAACACTCACACATACACACACACACACACACACACATATATATATATATATATATATATATATATATATATATATATATATATATATATATATATATATATATGTGTATATATATATATATATATATATATAAATATACATATTTACATATATATATATATATATATATATATATATATATATATATATATATATATAATATATATATATATATATATATATATATATATTAATATATATATATATATATATATATATATATATATATATATATATATATATATATATATATATATATATATATATATATATATATATATATATATCGGTAGTGTAAAAGCAAAGGGGTGTATCTGTATAAATTTTTAATTTTTTCAATCATTCATTGAGACTCTATTACGGATCCCTTTCACAATTTACGATTTTTACTATTGTGTGTAATGACAAGATTGGATATGCAGTTTCTAATCGATTCGAATAATTGTTTGTGCAGGTGATGAGGACCGTTCCCGCCTGAACCTGCTGGAGAGCCACATGAAGAGTAGGCCTTGCTCCCTGACTGCCTGCGGAATGATTTCCATAGACTCTTCATTAGTCCACGGTTTCATAGCTACCATCGCTTCGTACACTATCATCCTTTTCCAAATGAAAGAAGAAACGATGAAATAATGAAATAACTCTTAATTGGAGATTATCCAGATTTGTGAACAAATCTTTACATTCATTATCATTATTACAATTATTTAATCACCCATTGAAAATGTTTAAATAAATTAACTTTTTATACACATTTTTTAAAAACACTTATTTGCACCCAATGGTGCATAGGGCACTGCTTCATATAAACGCAGTGTTAACTTGATCGTTTACACATGAAGGAAAGGTGATCAGCCCTCCGCTTCAGGTACCAGTCCAGGGTAGTATTGAATAAATAATATAGAGAACGATACACTTATATTTATTTGACCCCCCCTGGGTATCGAACCTGAGACCTCCAGAACGGCAGCCGAGCGTGCTGACCATTACACTACGGTGGCGGACAAATTAACTAGTCAAATAATAAGCTTAAATAAAAAAAAAAAGATAATGGTATTTTCAAGCGTTTCTCAAGCATGTGAATATAATCCAGGATTCGGACCTCACATACAAATAAAAGAGTTTCTGCTTAGTAAAAAAAGCTCGCCTCTTCCCACCAAAGATGTCTCTCGTAAAGTTTATCGAGTTCAAGAACTGTGTATCGAGTTAGATCAATATATCTAGAAGTTCCAAGAATTCGAATAGTGTGGTTGTGAATCATGGGTAGAATCGTTAAATGTTACACGTGTGTAAAGTGATCACTTAAACAAGCCTGTGACGGTCGTAAGCCCTGTGAATGCCCAGACTTCCATATTCTTCTTCATCTATGTTAAAATGTCAAAAAATAATGCAAAAAATAACAATAATTTATTAATAATATTACTTTTATTTATTATACCGGACACTGGATTATTCACCCTACGGATGAGATGTCAGTTTTTAAAGGCGTTGCAACTTGATATGAAATATGTATAATTTTTCCCTTTTTTATGAAAGAAGATAGAGGTCTGAACACCGCCTGGCTTTGACGTTACACAAGTGTATAATTTGATCGCTTAAACCAGCCAAATGCCGGTTCGAAATCGCTGGGATACTCAGACTTCCGTCTTCTTACATAAAAAGGGAAGAATCAGACACCTTGAAAAATTAATAATTTATTCCGTTGTATTTAAATATCTATAAGTAATTCATAATTTAATGTGTTGTTTTAACTTTTATTTGAAAAATAAATCATATAAATAAATAAAAAGACAAAAGATTCCTTTATCTAGTTATTTGCGTTGTTTTCAATTTATTTTCACAATTGTTTCATTCCTTAAAAAAATTTCCATTACTTTTCCCCGTTTTGGTTTTGTTTATAAATTACTTCATTAAAGTCTTTTTATTAATTTTTTCCATTATTTTTTTTGATGAATGATCAAATTGTTAGCCTTTAAAATATAGCTTATTTATTAGGTGTATTATGTACAACATATCTGTTTTAAAAAAAATCAATATTCAACGATACATACAATACAATGCTAACCAAATATTTAATTGTCAAATATTTGAATGGCGAAGGTATGTTTACGATATTATTAAAGAAAACACTTGTTTTTTTACCACTTGAGTTAATTTCATGACAACTCGTTTCGGAAGCGAAGCTTCCATCTTCAGGTTTAAATGTACATGTAAATGTAAATGTAGTTTACATTTAGACCTAAAGATTAAAGTTTAGCTTCCGAAACTAGTCGTCATAAAATAAACTCAAGTGGTAAAAAAACAAGTGTTTTCTTTAATAATTTCAACATGTCTTACCAGTAAATGCCGAAACAATCAATAAAAAATGTCAAATATTTGAAGGGCGAAAATATGTTTACGATGGTGACCCCGCGATTTTATGTTTTTGTATAGAATTTTTGAGTCGAGCTTTTTCCATGGACTTTAACAATTTTATTTTCAAAATAACTTTCCACTCAATAGCAAACGTAATTTCAGATTGATTAAAATACGAAATAAGGATCAAAATCGCGAAAATTTTTGAACATTGGAAAGGTCTTATTAGTCAAAAAATGCTTCATTTTTTTTTTATTTTCCTGCGTACACACATATTTTTTTGCGTATATTTTTGTGCATACCTACTTGTTTACTTTAAATATTTATTCAATACGTAAAGGAAAATAACATGTCTAATTTAGTAATTTGACATGTAATTTGTATGGTGTATTTGATTAATTATGCTGGTATTCTATTACTTTAAATAAATGACTCACATTTAAAATGATACAAGTCGAGTTTATTATATAATAATGTACCTCATATTAATTAAATTGAGCACAGGTAATTCTACGATAGTCGCTTTAAAGCTCGCTTCAAACCTAGTCATCGAAAGAATATAAATAAAATAAATATGTACAACGCAAAACACAATAAAATCAGAAATTTTATAATGAAATCAACAAAACCTAAAATAGAGGTTGAATCAAATATTCATATAGTTTTGTCACATATAAATAAAGTATCGTTCTTCTTTGGAATTCAGAAATATACTTACAATGGATTTAAACCAACTGAAAGATCCACAAAATCTCTAGTTTATTCCGTTTGTGTACTTTTGTATTTCACTCTTGCATTCGTTCACGGGTTTACGAATTCTATTTCTAACCCGGAAAATAAAATGATTATATCATTAGCTTTAACTGCATACTTAAGTGATATCACATTATATTGCACCGTCTGCGCGTCAATTCTTTTATCGCAGTTGAAGAAATCAGATACCGTAATGAGTCAAGTATTTAATATCGAATTCGCGGGTAAAACTTTACATCTTTCGCCAGAATGCTATTCGAAAATGCTATCTAATACAATTTTATCATTTTCTCTTATGGTTCTATACTTGTCAACTTTCATGGCGATAGAAATTTGGATTTGGTGTCAATCTTTTGATTCCTTTATTACACAAATGTACTTATCGATCATATTCGTGGATTATATGATGTTCCAATACTTATTTGATGTTTGGATAGTGACATTTCAACTGAGAGCTCTTTGTGTTCAGTTAGTTGGGGCTGATACGTATATCATTCCAATCATTGATACGGATTTCTCGGCTGTAGAATTTAAACCTCAAAATTTCATGTCCATTAGTAGGTGGGAACAAATGCACGCACTTGTAGTGAAGGGTTACATATGTGATAGTTTCAAACACCGATTGATTCGGTTGACTACGGTTTACGAAAAGTTGGCAGATGTTGTGGAAGGCATCAATTCATTTTATGGGATTCCGGTAATTGAAGACTATATTTTCATAATCAAAATACAGCAAAACCTTGACTGATATAACGGACTTCTATTTAACGAACTTCAGATATAATGGACGAAAAGATCGGACATATCACTCACTCCTTTCAACAACGTCATAAATAAAAAATCGTCAAAATTCAGTCGTGCATGTTTTCGGAATGCCCAGAAAATATACTATATTCCAGCAAAAGTGGCATATTTTTAACTTAATATTTACCTGCTACAAGGCAGAAAGTGTTGTTTTTGCATTTTGAAGAAAAGGTATTGTTTTTTTTTTTAATAAAGTATATATTTTTCAAATGGAGAAAAAACCTTCAGGTTTTACCTAAAAATATCTGTTGCACAATAAAAATATCATTATGTGGCTTGATGTTAATTTTTAATAATATTCTTAAACTTTAAAGGCGATCTCCTGAAAAATCAAGATTTTTTATATATCGCTCACTTCTTTCAAGAGATCGTTTTTAAAGTTTAAAAATATAACACAATGTATTAAAAATAAACATCAAGCCACTTATTGAACTTTTTATTGTGCAACAGATCTTTTTAGGTAAAACCTGAAGGTTTTTCTCCATTTAAAAAATATTTAGTACGTTTAAAAAATAATTAAACAATACCTTTTCTAGAAAAAAGGAAAAACATCACTTTCTGCTCTAAAGCGAGTAAATATTAAGTTAAAAATATGCCTCTTTTGCTGGGATATAGTACATTTTGTAGGCATTCCGAAAACATACACAAACTGAAAATTGACGATTTTTTATTATTTATGACGTTCTTGAAAGGAGTGAGCGATATGACGTTGTTGAAAGGAGTGACCGATATGTAAAAAAAAATAAAAAAAACATCCTGTTAATTTTATACATGCTTAAATTCAAGTGTGAGCCGCCTGTCAACAATTTTTGGTGGCTATGATAATCACAAATTATGTCTCAAAACTTCAAAAGTCCTAACAAACTTCATTCCCTTTTCTAAGCAGGATAACCGAAAGCAAGCGCGTCGATATTTAATAGCAACGTCTCATCACAAGTGTCTGAAGACAATAAAAAGATTTTTTTATGTTGTATTGTTCATACGTATTATTAAACATTTTTTCATAATATCTACAATTATGGAATTTCATGTTTCAATTATACGCTATCGTGTTATAACTCAAATGTAGAGGTATAAGTAACCATTCATACAAGTAAAAAATCTATAGTTTTATGGTCTACCATACTTACAAGTACTTTTTAAGAAATCACTAAACTTTCTCACTACCATAATATAAATACTTTTATTTTCCAGGTACTACTTTCAATAGCCAACTGTTTTATTTCGTTTCTTATGGGAATTAACCCCGTTTTTAACTATCACGTATTTACAGATGGAGGAAGTGTGAGTAAAAAATATTCAAATGACATTTTCTTAAAAAATACCTAATACCGTGCTTAATTCATTCGTATTATGTATATTTATAATATATAATGTATAAAATAGTGTTTCTTCTCTGTCTTATACCTGTTGTGACCTTTATGACTCTTGTGGAAGCAATGACTCTTCTCCAGTTATCCCTTGACTGCGCTGCACGTAGCGCTCCAACCACCGAGGTGCCTGTTGCTGTCTCAACTCGTTTGGTCTATCTTTCTCTCCCTCTCTTTCCCTCCAGGTTACCAATAACAACCAGTCATTCGGTAATGATGTGTCGGCTTGTGGTCCCGTGGTATGTGTCACGGACTCATGAGTTTCTCAGTTCGAGTCCACTCTAGCACAATTTGATACCTATTTCTAGTAATTAACAGCTAAGGCTCACGGAAATAGTATGAAATCTGTAAATAATAAGAAAGAACACAAACATCTTTTGTTGAAAAAATATCCAGGCTATCCTCATTCCCACGCGCAACGTGTCCAGAGAACCGAAGAATACGTCATGAACAGAGTCTGAAGCCTGGAGCCTTAGGGTTTTATGTGGGATATTCTAGTTTTACGATATTGTATTAGGATTATTTACATAGTCTAGGAAAATATATAATACAGTTCAAATTTCAATACTGTTTTCAGTTCGAGTATATTGCAATGTCAGGATTAAACTGTTGTCTCCATTTCTTCATTATGATCGCAATCATATCGTTTTTTGCTGAAAACCTGAAGTACGAAAATAAGAGAGGAATAGTGGTTATCAACAAACTGCTTCTGGACCATAACCTGAGTAAGAATTCAAAAATATTATTTTTTGACATCTCATCAAAGATGAAGAAGAATATGGTAGTCTGGGCATTTACGGGGCTGACGACCGTCATATGCTGGTTTAAGCGATCACTTTACACACGTGTAACATTAACCAATTCTACCCATTATTGACAACCACACTACTCAAATTCTTGGAAGTTCTATATATATGAACCAATTTAGAAACCTTGTTCTTGAATCACTAGAACTTCACTAGAGACATATATTAGTGAGATGTAAAGAAGCTTTTTACTAAGCAGAAACTCTTATATTAGTATGTGAGATCCTAATCCTGGATTATAATCACACACATGAGAAACGCAAGAAAATACCATTTTCATTTTTATTATTTAAGCTTATAATTTGACCAGATAATTTATTTACAACATTTTGAGTGTGTCCAAATACTTGTTCACAAAATCTGGATTATCTCCAATTACAGGAGTTATTTTCATATTATTTTTTGACATCTCATCAAAGATTTGATAAGATGTCAAAAAAAGAAAATAACTCATGTAATTGGAAACAATACAGATTTTGTGAACAAGTATTTGGACACACTCAAAATGTTGTAAATTTAAAAATATTTCAAATTGATGTATTAAATGTCAAATCAAAATGATTTTTTTGAGCCCGCTAAGTTGTATTTAATTTTTTTTAACACATAAAAATCAATTTTGTGACAATTGTTTCGCCTAGTTATGGCATTTTCAACATAACTATGTCAAACAATTGTCACAATTTTTTTAAATGTTTTTTTACAATAAATGCATATTCTTAATATTATTAATTTTTAAAGCATTTACTTTGTGCTTAGTCATTATTACTTTTACATTTTTTTACGAAAATGTTAGTAATATTAGTATATAACTACTCACCGAGATTTTTATGACTACCGGTTTCGAGACGTACCCGTCTCTTCGTCAGGACAATCACTACCACAGCATGTAAACAATAGTACTCGTTACTGCCATAGCACTATTCACATACTTAAAACCACCCAAAATCTTTATCAAATACGATTTTGGTCGACCCGAAGACCAACATTCACTAGGGGTTTCAGAACAACCATGCATTAAGACCCAAGGTCTAGTGCGTGTCAGACTAGAGATATGTTACTACTTATATTTATACTAATATAACATTTAAATTTTTTTGTATATGAGATGATAGTAAAAAAAATTAGTAAAAAAAAATTTAAAATAATATGGTGAGATGTCAAAAAACAAAAAAAAAGCAAACTCCTATTATTGGAGATAATCCAGATTTTGTGAACAAGTATTTGGACACACCCAAAATGTTGTAAATAAATTATCTGGTCAAATTATAAGCTTAAATAATAAAAATGAAAATGATATTTTCTGGCGTTCCTTACGTGTGTGATTATAATCCAGGATTCGGACCTCACATAGTAATAAAAGAGTTTCTGCTCAATAAAAAGCTTCTTTTCATCTCACCAATAGATGTTTCTAGTAAAGTTCTAATGATTCAAGAACAATGTTTAAAAAATGGTTCAAATATTACTGACTAAAAAAATACTTAGTAGACTCAAAAAATCAGTGTTTGATTAAACATTTAAAGCATAACTTAAAATGGATTTCTACAAATTAAACACCAAATCTATAAATATTTCAAATTGTATAATTGTAATATATTTGGTGGACGCTCGATTTAATTGACTCGGTTAATTGTTTGTGCAGGTGATGAGGACCGTTCTCGCCTAACCCTGCTGGAGAGCCACATGAAGAGTAGGCCTTGCACCCTGTCTGCCTGCGGAATGTTTACTATAGACTCCTCATTGGTCCACAGCTTTATAGCTACCATCGCGTCTTACACCATCATCCTTTTCCAAATGAAAGGAGAAGAGGACCAAAAAACCATAATATGATAAATTAATCGGAATAATATTTGTAATTTTATTTATTTAAAATTTTAACAGATCCTTAACATAAATACATTTTCAGTACTTAATAACAAATAAAACAGGTTATTGTAACATCCCAATTACAAAATTATACAAATGTTAAATGAGTTAAAAGTAAACAGCAAGAATAAAATAAAGCAAAAGTTAAGAAGATTATAATGGGCAGATTTAATTTAGAGCTAAAGTAAAAATAATAGTAAAAAAAAACATTGATTAAAGAAAACACTTCGTTTTTTACCACTTGAGTTTTATTATAGACTACATGCTTCAGAAGTTAAACTTCCATCATTCAGGTCTGTATAATGACTAAAATATAAAATATAAAATTGTTCTTTTTACTATGTATATTTCTTTAATTAGTCATGTTTACTTTTATAAATATTTTTTTAGTAAACTAAGTAGAAGTGTGACAATTTTGATACTCATTTAATAACATGATATGTTTTTTATTATTCCTTAATGTAAACATACATTAAAATGACACGTCATTCATTAACGAGTCATTTTAATAACTTATTTCTTGATACATAATTAAAAAAATCAATAAATTCATGTGGAAAAATGGTTTTATCTTTCAAGGTGAGCTTTTTGTACAATATAACATATAATACAAAAGAAACGCATTGTTAACGAATGGTGTTTCGAGTAATACAAAAAGTTGAAACTCATTTCGAACTTCTCTGGTGTCTAAAAGTAGCGGAAGTTCTAGTATTTTTTAAAAAATAATATGCAAAGCATAATTGAGGATATTAATAAAAATAATCATCTTAAGTCCAATAAATGCGCAAAAAAAACGTTACCTTCAAATATTCACTTCGCTTTATTGCCGATTAATAAAATTTCATTTTTCTTAGGAATTCAGAAATACAAGTACAACGGTTTTACACCAGCCGAAAGATCATTAAAATCCCAAATTTATTCAGCATTTTTATTGTTATGTTTGAGCGTTTTATTTATTTATACATTTTTCAAAAAAATGAATTTACTGTCGGAGAATTCAACTAGTACCATTACGTTAACTGAGAATCTGAGTACTTTCATGATATTCATTACTGTGTGCGTCGTCTTAATTCTATCACAATTCATGAGATCAGATCTGATTATGAATCAAATAATGAATATTGAGTATGCTGATAGAAACTTGCACCTTTCTCCCGAGTGCTATCTTAAAATCCGTCATAATACAATACTATTGTATTCTACTTTGATTTTGTACTTAGTATCTTTTTTAGGGATAGAAATTTTCGTTTGGCGCGAAGTTTTAGGTGTGCTTTTAACAGTAATTTACTTATCCATGGTTATAACGGACTTTATGATATTCCAATACGTGTTTGAAATTTGGATTGTAACGTTTCAATTGAGAGGTCTCACTGTTCAACTGATCTGGCCAGGTATAGATGACAATACGGACACAGACATGGAATCACCTTTCATTAAATTCAAACCGCAAAATTTCACATATGCCTCTAGTTGGGAGTACATGTATGATATTGTAAAAAAGAGCAATATTTGTGATAGCTTTGAAAATAGATTAAACAGATTAACGAGGGTTTACGATAAGCTGGCAGATGTTGTGGAAATTATCAACTCATTTTATGGCGTTCCGGTAATTATTTTATTACTTTTTATTTTTCATTAGTAAAATAATAACTAAAATTGTTAAGAGTAAAACGTAAGTAAAAAGAGTAAGAGTTAAGGTGTCGGATTGTGGTCCCGTGGTTAGTGTCGCGGACTCTTAAGTCGGAGTTTCTCGGTTCGAATCCACTCTACCACAATTTGATACCTTTTTCTAATAATGAGCCGTTTAGGCTCACAGAAATAGTATGAAATTGAAATATTTGTGTAATTAATAAAAACACAAATGTTTCTTTAAAAAAAATGAAAACACCCGACAAACTGCACTTTATCAGAGGCGTGCATTCTTTATAGGCAGAAAAGCAGTGCCTACCCTGGATTACTTGCTTTCCAAATAGAAACACGGCCAGTGCCTACCATTCCTTATCCTTAACCAACCATACTGCTTACCCTGATTAAAAACTCTGTGCACGCCACTGCACTTTAAAGCAGTTAGTCATCAGATTCTTACAAAGTCTTTCGAATAATATCTAATCAAGCAAAAAAATTGGTCGTATCAAAAGTTTACGTAACCGGGGGGCAGGTATGATTAGATGTATGGATGTGAAGGAAGCTAGGAGTGGACGTCAGACAGACGAGGGTGGCTTTCCATCCCCTCTGCCTACCTCTGCAAATATGGCGTGAAAGTAGTTTAATAATATCATATAATATAAATATAAGCATACAGATATAAAAAAAACATATTTTTTTCTAGGTAGTACTGTTTTTAACAAACTTTTTCATGTCATTTCTGATGGGAGTAAACTCAGTGTTTCATTTTGAACTTTTCTTTTCTGGAGAAAATGTGAGTAAAAAAATAATGAAATTGAAATAAATATTAGCCTTCATATTCATTTTTGGCATCTCATCAAAAATGAAAAAGAATATGGAAGTCTGGGCATTTGCGGGGCTGACGACCATCATAGGCTGGTTTAAGTGATCACTTAACACACTTCGTCAGTCCCGTAAATGCCCAGACTTGCATATTCTTTTTCATTTTTGATGAGATGTCAAAAAATAATATGAAAATAACTCCTGTAATTGGAGATAATCCAGATTTTGTGAACAAGTATTTGGACTCAAAATGTTGTAAATATTAGCCTGTTCAATTAAGACGTAGACTGACGTCATAAAACAAAATGTACGTTATTTAAAAGGTCTAGCTCGCTTCAAAGTATAGGTGATCCCTTTTAGGTGTTTCCACTTTTGGAACGCTTCTTTTGTGATAACCTTCATCTTCTTCCTTTCAAAGGTCTTTTGAGTTTGGGGAACAAGAATAAGTTAGAAGCGGCGAGATCACGGGAGTAGGGTAAATGGGGAAGAAGTATCGAAGTGATCGAGTAGGCATTTGGTCAAAAACTCAAGAATTCTGAAACCTGAATAGGCTGAAGCTGATGGAACAAGAACGCTTACATTTTGTTTTGTGACGTCAGTCTACGTAATAATTGAAGAACCTTCGTATACATTACAGATTAAACAATACATTAAATTTATTTATTTATTCAAATAAATTAATAATCTATATTTCAGTTTGCAGGAGTAGTGTTGTCGTCATGCAGCTGTTGTTTGCATTTTTTCATTATGCTTCTCATTATATCATTTTTCGCTGAATCTTTAAAGTATGAACATAATAGAGGAATAGTGGTAATTAACAAACTACTGCTGGAAAATAACCTGAGTAAGTTTCCAATATTATTTTCAATGCACAGTAAAACCTTGATATAACGGATTAATTGGGGGGAGGGTCCGTTATAAAAATGTAGGTATAAAATAATTAAATAATTATTATTTTTTTATTTATTAAAAGGCTGATCAACTTTCCATCGTGTATTTAACGACAAAGATAACACTACTTCCATACGATGCAGTACCCTATGCACCATTGGGTGCGGTTGAGGGTTAGAAGACGGAAAAAAATACATGCGATGACGCTTGAATTTAAGCATGTATAATATAATATTAACATGACATTTCGATTTTTTTTACATTTGACCGGATTTTTTCCATTACATCCGAATTCGTAAAATAGAGGTCCGTTATATCTAGGTTTTACTGTACTTCAAATTGTAAAAGTGTGCTTAGATATAAATGTGTCATGTATTAGGTGGATATGGAAGTCTGGGCATTTACGGGGCTGACGACCGTCATAGGCCGGTTTAAGTGATCATTTTACACACGTGTAACGTTCACCAATTCTACCCATTATTGACAACCACACTATTAAAATTCTTGGAAGTTCTACATATATGAACCAATTTCGAAACGTTGTTGAATCATTAGAACTTCACTAGAGACATCTATTGTTGAGATGAAATATTTTTAAATAAATAAATATGCAAGTATTTGGACACACTCAAAATGTTGTATTAGGTGGACATACGTTTTAATTGACTCGGTTAATTGTTTGTACAGGTGATGAGGACCGTTCCCGCCTGACCCTGCTGGAGAGCCACATGAAGAGTAGGCCTTGCACCCTGTCTGCCTGCGGAATGTTTACTATAGACTCCTCATTAGTCCACAGCTTTATAGCTACCATCGCGTCTTACACCGTCATCCTTTTCCAAATGAAATGAGATGAAACGAAAATGAAATAATTTAATGAGAAAACGTTTTCTTTTGGATTTTTACGAGAACAAACTTGATTGGTTATCTGTCATAGACTGGATTTAAGATAAAAAAATCACTAAATACAACTTTGTACCTTAAGCATTTTTTAAAAAGTAGTATTTTTTATTTATATTTATTTACGTCCAAGTGACTCTGAAATCTAGCTACGGCTTATGAAACACCGCTTATCATGACCCTAATCAGGCTTAAACGTTTTAAGTTTCAAAGCATACGCCTTGTTAGGGCATTATCAAACGAACGTTTGATAATGCCCTAACAAGGCGAAACAATCGTCACAATATAATTTATATGTGTTTTTGTTAATAAAGTACAACTTAGTAGACTCAAAAAATCTGTGTTTGATTTAAAATTCATACATAAATTAAAATGGAGTTCTACAAATCAAACGCCTAATCAATAAATAATGCTATTAATATTGAAAATATGAAAAATAAATAAAAATAACAATTATCGTGAAACAAAGGAAAATGTACGTTTAGTTTGCTTTATTGTATTAGTGACATGTATTTTTATAAGAGAACTGGAAATAAATTAAAAACCATTTGAAACAATATTATTTTATCATTTAAAATAATCATACAAGGAAAATATTTCACAAACATGTCTGTTCGAATGTTACAATAATATATTTTACTAATTGAACCGCTGCAGAGGTGTTGTTAAAATAGTATTAAAAACAAAATATGGCGGATGAAAATATTGAAAATTTACCAGAAATCCAACAATCAAAATCTATATTTCACGCCCTTTTACCAATAAACTATTTGTACTTTTTTCTAGGACTTCAAAAGTACAAGTATTGTCAAATGAAATTGGGACCTCCATCCTATTTTTGTAGAATATATTCAGTCCTTCTTGTCCTATTTCTCGCTTTCATGTGTACATACGGATTTCATCAGAGGAAAGGAAACAATTTTAAATCTCATTATAACGAATCGATGATAGCTACCGAAAATATTGCAAATTTCTCCATGTTTTTAACTACATCAATTTGTATTTTATATTCACAATTTGTAAGCCCTCACATTACAGTTAAGTATTTATCCAATATGCAATACGTTGACAAACTTCTGAATCTGCCTGAGGAATGTTACATCAAAATGCGTCGTCAAATTTTTACCACGATATTAATTATGACAGCATATACAATTTCAACGACAGTGGGAGATTTTATTACTTGGGCTGATATACTTTTAGACTTTCTTTTCGCGACGTGTTATGTGACCATGAACATACTGAATTTCGTCATCTTCCAATATTTAGTGGATGTTTGGATGGTTGTAAAACGATTGCGTATACTCTTTGCCCAGCTCGTCTGGTCAGGCACTACTTCCAATTTTGCAGACGATTCGCTTGTCGATTTCGATGTAAAGAACTTATTATTTTCTTTAAATTGCGAACGAGTTGACTATTTGATTATGAGATTAAACATTGAAGATGAGTTTGAAGAACGGATTTTGAGGCTTACAGAAGTTTACGACAAACTCACTGATAACGTCGATTTTATTAACTCGTCTTTTGGAATTCAGGTAAACTATGTCAGAATGTATATGCATATATTTTTAGTTATTATTTTATTTTGAAAATATCTTCTTCTTCTTCGTCTTGTGGCCGGTTTTTAAGAGGGATAAGCCCCTTGTGATGCTGATTCCAAGCTGTCGATCCATCGCTTTGGTGGTCTGCCCAGGAGTCGTCTTCCTCGGGGTTGACCGTACAGTGCTATGTGGAGGAGTCTGGTTGGTTCCATTCTCCTCACATGCGCATACCATTGTCTCCTTCGTTGCCTTCCCCACCTAACGACATCTTCGATCTCGCATATTTCCCTTATCCTGGCATTCTTTATTCTGTCTTTAATCGTCTTGCAAAATATGCTTCTGAGAGTCTTCATTTCTGACACTCTAAGCGCGTTTTTTGTCCGCTCAACTTTCGATCCATGATTTTACTGCTGATCTTCATCTCAGGACTTTCCTGAGGCTGCAGCCTTGTTTACTTTAAGATGTGTAAAAAAAATACCATATGAATATGTTTTTTTAAATTTTAGATTGCGACGTCCATTACCACTTGCCTAGTTTCGTTCTTACTTGGGTTAAATTGTACCATATTTATTGAAGATACCGGCCTGTTGTGGGATATATATGTAAACAGTTTTTTAAACAAAAAAGTTAAATATCATTCCGTCGAATAAAAATTTAAAATTAAACGATTATGTACTTTATGTTTCAGTACATAAAAACTATTGTATCCTGCGTAAATTGGAGTATGCGAAGTTTCTGCATTATAATGATCGTGGCGTATTTCGGAGAATCCCTAAATTATGAACACGAAAAAGGAATTATTATTATAAACAAGCTGTTTATAGACAGGAAATTAAGTACGTACTTTTTAAAACAATGCTAAGATCAATACCAAAATTATTTATTGCTTGTAAGTTTGTATTTTCACCTGTAAATGAGAACATCTCTAGTTCTCGAAACTAGTCATGTTTACATTTAAAAAAATTCAAAGGTGGTCTTACATAAGTGCTTTACTTTTATACTAAGATCATTTCATTCTGAAAAATTAATTCCAATACAATAAATAACACATATTTACAACTTGATATGAAATAAACAGGATATCCCATGATCCAACGTTTCCCTTTTAAGGGGTATTAGGCCAGCTTGTGACTCACCAAAAAATTAAAATATGACCTCCGTAAAAGTGCCTTAGTTTTCGAGATATTTCAACTTTTATGAATTTCCCGAAAATCTACCACTTAGACTTAAGGGGTAGATTTTTGGGAAATTCATAAAAGTGGAAATATCTAGAAAAGTAAGGCACTTTTACTGACGTCATATTTTCATTTTTGGTGAGCCTTTAGCTTGTGCTTGAAGAGGTACTTACACTCAACGTTTATTGATTCTACTTTATTAAGCATGTATTTTTCTCAGTATTTTTTGTTGTATTATTTTTTGTGATTTTTTCCCAATTTTTCATGCTTAGCTTTGATTTCAATTTTTACTTATTAATTTTTTTTTAAAATTATTAATACACTTTTTTACGACCAAACTTCTATTCTTTCTTTATATATGTAGTTAACCTGTATTTTTACTGTTTTATTTAAGTTAGTTGTGTTATCATCTAATTGATGAAAAACATTTAAACGATTTGTATTGGACTGGTGTTCATTTCATGTAATGAGTTTTTCATTGTTTGTGAACCATAAATAAATAAATAAATGAATAATTATATATAAGAAAAAAAGTATTTTAATATCCTTCTTGATAATTGTTGGGAAGTAGTTAAAAAATTGATTCCTAAACATTTATAGTGGCCTAGTGACAAGTTTCCTATATTTCTAGTTAGCGTTTAATACATTTATGAATTTCAGGTAACGCACAGCGCTGTCGTCTACTTGTATTAGAGAACCATCTGAAGAGTAGACCTTGTACTTTATCTGCTTTTGGATTATTCACCATAGACTTTGCCTTGGTCTACAGTTTCATTGCAAGCGTGGCTTCTTACTCCATTATACTTTATCAAATGAAAGGAAATTACAAAACTATCTAGTGAAAACATTTACGGTTTAATCATTCCACTTTTGAAAATTTTCATTATCTTTTGTTCTGTTTAAATCGATTCGTTGTTGGAAATCATTAATTAGAAAAATAATTGAAGAGTTCATTGTGAAAGTGCTGAAAATTCGAAGTTTGTATTTTTTAGGTAACATACCCTTAGGAATTTCCAATACATAAAAAATAATTAATCATAAAACCCTTATCCGCGCCCCAATGGTGCATAGGGCACTGCGTCATATAAACGCAGTGTTATCTTGATTGTTTACAAATGAAGGAAAGGTGATCAGCCCTCCGCTTCAAGTACCAGTCCAGGGTAATATTGAATAAATATGACAGTGAAAAAATCACTTATATTTATTTTACCCTCCTTGGGAATCGAACCCGGGACCTCCAGAACGGTAGCCGAGCGTGCTGATTATTACACTACGTAGGCGGACAAATTCCAATACACATTTCCAATACACGTAGTAAAAATAATTATTTTTATTTTTTATTAATTACTATATGCACAAGTATATAAAGTGATCACTTAAGCCAGTCAAATGCCAGGTCGTAAGCTCTGGGATGCTCAGACTTCCATCTTCTTTATTATAAATAGGAAAGATAGATGTTTCATTTCATGTTGAGACACGTTTAAACAGTAATTATACTTTATATAACATATACATATATTGTGATTTCTATGTTTGATTAAAATTTATGAATCATACTGGTGTTTTATTTCTTTATGTAATGTGCTGCATTGCGTTGTTGTCTTTCTATGTCGTGGTTGGGATTTTGTGCTAGGTTGTGAGTTAGGGTTGTTTTTCTCCATCGTTTGATAGGATTGTGAGAGGTTTGTAGCACGAACAAAATTCGCAACTTGTGAAAGGGATCCATATGTCGATGAATAATGGTTGAGTGTTAAATGTGATAGCTGAACATTTTCTGCAAAAGGCTTGGCACTGTTTCGTATCTGTCTGCAGTACTGGTCGGGGTTGTGGAGGGATCTGTGTACCGGCCAACGTCGGGTTGGAATCGGATCTAGCTGACTAACTAAACTAACTACTAACCCCTTTCACTGCCTACACAGGGGTACTTCTAGACACTTCATGGTGGGTTTGGAAACTTGTATTTATTTAGATAGGCAATGACTTGCACATTGATAGATATAAAATGTAATCTCACAGTAAAATCGGGATATTATTTTGTTTCACACTTTGTAATATTTTTCGCAACTTGGTTTATACAATGACATTGCTTTGCAAAAGAAGTCTGTCAGAAAACCTAGATATTTCCGTATTAGATCTGGGAATGCGGTTGGGAGGGCTTTTAGTGTAAAAAATATAACATCAATAGTGTGTATTGTATTTTCACCTGTATTTCTTGAGACTAGGCGTGTTTATTTATAAACTGTTAAGTGGTATTAAACAAGTTTTTATTTTTATATTTAAATCTCCATTTTTTCCAATTTAAATGTCCGCCTATGTAGTGTAATGGTCAGCACGCTCGGCTACCGTTCTGGAGGTCCCGAGTTCGATTCCCAGGGGGGTCAAATAAATATAAGTGATTTTTTCACTGTAATATTTATTCAATATTACCCTGGACTGGTACCTGAAGCGGAGGGCTGATCACCTTTCCTTCGTGTGTAAACGATCAAGATAACACTGTGTTCATATGAAGCAGTGCCCTATGCACCATTGGGGTGCGAATAAGGGTTTTATTATTTATTATTAAATATGTATATACATATATATATATATATATATATATATATATATATATATATATATATATATATATATATATATATATATTTATATATATATATATATATATATATATAAATATATATATTTATATATATATATATATATATGTAATAAATTAACTAGGTACCTACCTATACATTTTATTAAGTACTTACAAAAAGTACCTACATAAAACAGTTCTACCACCAGATGCCGCATGCGTCGCTCAGAATAAGAATCAGATAGATAGATAGATAGATATAAAAATTATTGTAAAGATTAAACTTTTATTGTCGTTTCTTTAATTACAAAGCAACACATTGTTTATTTTATTATTATACACCCACTTTACATATTATTTACACTTAATTTTCAAAAGGAAAATATTACCACGTTATAAAACGACAATTTTGTTAATTGGAAATGGATTATGAAACATTAGATGTATTAAAACAATTACTACAATATGTTCGGAGTGAGAGAGAAAAATTAGAAGATGATCAAAGAAAACGATTAGAAGATAATCAAAGAAGACGTGGAAATCTAAGAACTAGTGATAAAATTAAAGATAAAAGTCCATGTAAGATTTGTGAAAATTTAAATAAGGGAACTCGATATCACTCTGAAGCAACGTGCTGGTTTAAAACAAAGGAGGATGATAAGATTAATAATAAAAATGAAGATTTACAAATTACACAGAAACAGTGCTTGAAGAATGAAAATAAAAATAATGTGGAAAAAATTTCTACAAAATATAAAATAAAATATACTCCAGAAAAGAAGAATTTCGAAGCAGATTGTATGAGCAGGAATCCAGTATTAGAATCGAAGGAAAATGCAAATGAACAATTAAAAGTTGTAAATTTGGTTAAATTAGAAGATATTTTAAAAGATCAGAATAAAAATGAAGACATACAAATAACACAGAAACAGTGCTTGAAAAATGAAAATAAAAATAAAGTAGAAAAAACTTCTACGAAAGATGAAATAAAATATACTCCAGGAAAGAAGAATTTAGAAGTAGATTGTCTAAGCCGGAATCCAGTTTTAGAATCGAATAAAAATGCAGATGAACAATTAAAAGTTGTACATTTGGTTATATTAGAAGATACTTTAAGAGATCTGAATAAAAATGAAGGAATTCAAAAGAAAAAAACAAATGGATTGAAAAAAACTGTGTCTACTTTAAAAGGGTCAAGAAAAAAAATACAAAAAAAGAAAGAAAGAAAAAAGAACGGAAAAAAAAGAAAGAAAGAAAAAAAAAACAAGAAAGAAAAAAAAAAAAGAAAAAAAAGAAGGAAAAAAAAGAAAGAAAGAAAAAAAAAAAAAAAACTTTATCATATCACTAAACTTATACCAGTCCCTTCACTACAAGAAGATGATCCGGAGGACGAGTGAAAATTTTACTATGAATTTTCATCCCCAAGGGGGGAGATGTAATAAAATAACTAGGTACCTACCTATACATTTTATTAAGTACTTACAAAAAGTACCTAAATAAAACAGTTCTACCACCAGATGCCGCATGCGTCGCTCAGAATAAGAATCAGATAGATAGATAGATAGATATAAAAATTATTGTAAAGATTAAACTTTTATTGTCGTTTCTTTAATTACAAAGCAACACATTGTTTATTTTATTATTATACACCCACTTTACATATTATTTACACTTAATTTTCAAAAGGAAAAAATTACCACGTTATATATATATATATATATATATATATATATATATATATATATATATATATATATATATATATATATATATATATATATATATATATATATATATATATATATATATATATATATATATATATATATATATATATATATATATATATATATATATATATATATATATATATATATATATATATATATATATATATATATATATATATATATATATATATATATATATATATATATATATATATATATATAAAGTAACCACTTAAACCTAACTATGACAGATCGTGTACAGTGTAAATAACCTCACATTTATTTTATTTTTCATCTTTAGTATTTTTAAGTACGGTGTTTAGGCTTGTATCCATTTTTTATGGTTATTTTTAAAATAAACATATTTAATGATTTAATCTTTCCCATTAAGCGTTAATTTATTATTCCGTCAAATAGTTGAAATGCTTAGATATAAGTAATGTAATTAATTATTTTTTGATTATCTCTCTATTTGTATAAAACATTAAAAATAATTGATGTGCTTATAAAGTGAGAAAACAATAAAGGGGCTTTAATCATAGACTTTAATCGTTGGGAGTTAGTTTATTGGATAAAATGTTAGATAAAGGAAAGCCAAAATATGGTGGACACTAAAATCGCGAAAGGAGAAAGCAAAAACAATTCGGACGACTTAAAAAATATAATCTATGCTTTGTCGCCTTTGAACTGCCTTCATTTGTGTTTCGGAATCCAAAAGTACACGTATCGTAAAAAGAAATTAGCCCCTAGTTCCAAATGGTGCAAATGTTTCTCAATTATTCTAACTTTAATTTTAACTGAGACTTTTATTTACGGCTTTATTCAGAGAATTGAGTTTCAAGATTTTGTCACCAATGTTAATATGAAATATTTCGGGATCACGGAATATGTCGGTAATATTGTGATATATTGTAACACAACCATTTCACTTATAATTTCCCAGTTCGTCAGCGCCAAAATGACGGTAAAGTATTTGACGAATACGCAGCACGTCGACAGGCTTTTAAATATACCCGAGGAATATTTCGTTACAATGCGTCGCCGAGTTACGATCATTCAGTCATTATTGATATTGTACATGTTTTTGGTGACAGCCGGTGACGCTTTTATCTGGTATGATTTGATCGGGGACCTACTGTTTTTGTCCTGCTATTCCTGCTTGATCATTATGAATTTGGTAATCTTCGAATATTTAGTTGATATTTGGACTATAACAAAGCGCATACGAATCCTTTTTCAGCAACTCGCTTGGTCTAGCACTTGTGCGAGGTTCATAGAAGGGTCGCGGGTCGATTTCGACATCAATCATTTATTTTTCTCCGCGAAGTGCGAGGACGTTGATTATTTGATTATTAAATATAATGAAAATGATGAATTCGAAGAAAGGATTTCAAGACTCACGGAAGCGTATGATAAACTTACCGATAATGTCGATATTATCAACTCTTGCTTCGGAATACAGGTATATATAATATCATGATTTAAAAACAAAAACAATATTTTAATGTGCTGTATATTTATTTATTTAAACTTTACTAAGGCAGGTTTTAAGGGCACACACGCACACGTAAACACACACGCACACGCACACAGGTCACGGATGAAAATATTTTAATAGATTTTTCCTCCAATTATCAAATATATTATCTTTTAGGTGTTTATCTACAATAAGTAGTAGTAAGTAGTAATTCTTCTTCTACAAACCCTTATCCGCGCCTCAGTGGTGCATAGGGCACTGTAATATATAAAGGCAGTGTTATCTAGATAGTAAATACATGAAGGAAAGGTGATCAGCCCTTCGCTTCAGGTACCAGTCCAGTAATTACTGAAACATAAAACTTTGTATATAATTATATTTTTTAATTATTTTCATTAAATAATTTTAATTGAATTGTATTTAAACATGCCTACAAAATAAAATACAGTTAAACCATAAGATGAATTTAATGTGACGTAACATCTTAACTTCCTAGATCTTAAGAGTTCTTATCGTGATATTGGCAGGCCTGTACCATATGATCCACGGATCGGTCCCGGGGTTTGGGAACCGCTGGTATATTGAACATGCAGTTACTACGTACTTGCCTTGCTTCGAAAAACTATTTCATATATCATATATCATTTTAGGTAGCACTATCATCTGCTTGCTGTTTGACTTCGATGTTATTAGGAATAAATTACGTCGTGTTTACTGAAGTTACAGGAGCACTTTTGGAAAAAGATGTAAAGTATATATTTATATTTTTTATAAAGAAACCAATCACGAAAAAAAAATTTTTTTCTTCAAATTTATGCATTGCAATGTTCACGAGGCAATAACATCATTTGTATTATTTCGTTATATTAAAAAATAAATATTTAAAAAATAGAATGGAATCATCCCGACTCCCCCACAACGCACTGTACGGCCAGCCCCAAGGTAGACGACTCCCGGGCAGACCACCAAAGAGATAGATCGACAGCTGGGAATCGACCTCGCAGGAGGCTAACCCTCTTAAAAACAGGCCACAAGGCCTACACCAAGAAGAAGAAGAAGAAAATATATGTTGAAATGTGCTTTCCCACATGAATGTGTAGAAAATTATTGTATGACAGAATTAAAAACGAAGATATTAAGTAGAAAGGAGTGTGGAGGAGAAGACTGAACTAGGGATACTTTAAAAGATTAAGAAGGTTTCTTTAAGGTGGAATGGATATGTGGAGCGAATGGTAAACGAGAGAATGACAAAGAAAGTATAAATGACGATTGTGAGTGGAAGAACAGAACGAGGACGGGCGAAGAAGACTATCAGAACAATCGGATATTAAAATCTGGTGTTATTAAAAGTCTTCGTAATCGGAAGGCATATATGACTAGATGTATGGATGTGAAGGAAGCTAGGAGTGTATGTCAGGACAGAAGAGTGTGGGGTTCCATCCTCCCTGCAGAGAAAAGGCGCAATGGTAGAAGGAGTAGTAGCAGTAGTTACAAAATACAATATCTTACTGTCGCACGGGTGGTACTACAAACACTTTAACTAGGCAGTGAAGATGAATTCATTCGGGTTGTGGTCCCGTGGTTAGTGTCGCGGACTCTTAAGTCAGAGTTCCTCTGTTCGAACCCACTCTACCACAATTTGATCCCTATTTCTAATAATTCTCACAGAAATAGTATGAAATTAAAATATTTGTGTTAATAATAAAAACACAAATATTTCTCTTTAATTCTATATTATAGGTGTCTCAATTAGATATTAATTTTTTATTAAGATTTTCGATGAGTTATTTATATGATTTTTAAAAATATGATTTTTTTCCAGTCTCTCATGACAACAGTATCCTGTGTAAATTGGAGCTTGTACTTTTTCATTATAATTGTTGCTATTACATCCTGTGCTGAGGTTATGAAGTACGAACACGAAAGAGGAATTATCATTATTAATAAGCTGATGCTGGATCGGAAATTAAGTATATATCCATTGAGTATGCACGACATATTCGTAAATAATTCTCAATTCTCAAATATACCATCCATGTGTCATATTATACAGGGTGACTCATTGTAACCTTCTTTCAATAGACTTTTATTGACAGATCACGCGTGAGTCATGTTGAACTGTCATGGTAATTTTGTTTAACTTTATAAAATTAAACAAATTTATTTTAACCACTTTTTTATTATAAGTACACTTTAACCTACTGGTTTCGACAAAAATCTTGTCATCATCAGGGTTTATTAAATTCTAAAACATGTTTAACATTAAAATAGTCATAATTAATTACATTCCCTTGGCAAAAACTTCCACAGACTCCGTAAAAATCCTTAATGTTACATTTAATAAAAAAAAACTGTTTTTTACGATGTTCATTAAGATACCACGTCTAATTTGAACTTTTGGACTTTTTTTAAGGATTGAAAAATGCCTTAATGAATCACCCAATTAGATATATATATATATATATATATATATATATATATATATATATATATATATATATATATATATATATATATATATATATATATATATATATACATATATATATATATATATATATATATATATATATACATATATATATATAAATATTTATTTATATATATATATATATATATATATATATATATATATATATATATATATATATATATATATATATATATATATATATATATATATATATATATATATATATATATATATATATATATATATATATATATATATATATATATATATATATATATATATTAATGGTACATCAACACAACCACCATAGCGACGATTTGTTTAATTTTTTTTACTTTTGACACCAATTCTTTGCCCTGCAGTTTTGTTGTTTGTTACGTTCTCAGATTAATTCTTAAAATTAATATGCATAAATATTAATATTTTATTTCAGCTGGCGGTCAATACTCTCGTCTAGTTCTACTCGAAGACCATGTGAAGAGTAGACCTTGTGCATTGTCGGCTTGTGGCTTATTCGCAGTGGATTACACCTTAATCCATAGTTTTATTTCGAGCGTGGGTTCTTATACTGTTATTCTTTACCAAATGAAAGGATCTTACAAGGTAGATTGAGTAAGTAAGTTAAGTAAGTTTTATACTGCGTACTCATGTGATTTCATAAATAAAAACCCACATGCAGTTTCAAGAAAAATATATGAAAAATGGTAAAAATATCGACAATGTATTTATTACACGATTCTTAAAACATAAATAAAAAATGAAAATATTGTATTGTAGTATTAGTTACATTCTTCGAAAAAAATAATTAACGCTTTTTATTTATTTCATCTGTTTTGTGAACATTTAAAATGGTTGTTTTTATACAGGAAACAAATCCTAACGGTGTTACGAAAATATATTTTTTATATTGATAAATTGCGATGGTGATTATATACGTACCTCAAAAAAAATCTGTTATATTTTATTTATTATTTTGAACAAATAAAGTAAGAATGTAAAAATACCCCTCTTTTGTTTGTTTATAATATTATTTCATTTTCGTCTAATCCTGTGGGATACACCACTGCGCCATTACAGTATTCTGCATAAAAAGCTCCCAACCACATTTTCGGATCTAATACTGAAGCATCTAGGCTTCCTGATGACCACTTATGATACATAATATGTCATACTTATGTGAATAACTATGCCGTATTATAATTCGTAAAAGACCTGCCCAAAAAAATACTCTTGGACCATAACACAAGCTTCTTCTTTAAATATAAGTACAAAAATATTATTTATTTATTGATTTGCCGTTTAATTTGTAGAACTCCATTTTAATTAATGTGTTAATTTTAAATCAAACACAGATTTTTTGTGTCTACTAAGTTGTATTTTATTAAAAAAAACACATAAAAAATTAATATTGTGACAATTGTTTCGCCTAGTTACGGCATTATCAAACAAATTCGTTTGATAATAATATAATTTTTTTAAGTTTTTGTTAATAAAATACAACTAAATAAACTCAAAAAATCTGTGTTTGATTTAGAATTAATATCTAAAAAAAAACATAAACCAAAATATTAAATGACCAACCGCATTTCTGGATCTGATACAGAAGCATCTAGGCTTCCTGACAAACCACTCTTACAAAGCATTTTTTATGGATTAAGAAACGAATATAAAAGAAAATATTAAAAGAAAATTCTATCCGTATTGTACTGTGAATTCACATTAAATAGCTTTCAATGTGCCAGTCTAAATAAACTCAAATTTGGAAAACTACCACCGAGTTTTTTGAAGTGCTTCCATGTTTGGAGGGAAGGACTTTAGTAGCAAGATGATAAGTCCTTGCCTTTATGTTAAAAACGATCAAATTAACATCAATTTGATGCAGTACCCTATGCACTCTTGGATCAATAGTAGTCAGCTAGATCCAATCCCGACCGTGGCTGGTACATAGACGCCTCCACAGCCCCCACTAGCACAGCAGACAGACACGGAGCAATGTCATTTGCAGAAAATTTTCAGTTATCGCACATACCACTCAACTCAAATAAGTATGTATTTTTAATTAGTCTATGTGTTTTTATATTTAATTTCCCTGTGCTTACTATCTTACCTTTACTTTCTATAATACTATACTCATTTTATATTGTTACCTCACAAGATCGTGATACTTATTTATTTATTTATTTTTCAAAACATAATATATATTGTATAACATTCCCGATGAGTAATTTCTATTTCTCATTTTGGGACATGGGATTAAGGTTAACAAGACTGGAGCACAAATAATAAAGTTACAAAAAAGATTTTTAAAAAATAACCAAAACTAATAAGTACGGTGCAAAATATAAAAACAATTGACAGGTATAATAAATAGGCATAAGAAGCATATTTAAAAGAAATAAATGAGAAAACATAACTTGATTTTTATATCACGATAAAATGAAAATATAAAGGTAGTACATGGGAGCTTAATTGAAATTCATTTGAGTATAATTGAATACATTTATTAAAAAAAACACACACGCACACACTCACACTTACAATAGGCACAATAACCTTATAATCCTTTACAAAATAATTCATTATAAATACGACTCTACTGACCCTTTAAACTTAATACAATTTAGAGTATACTCAAAAAATGTATAAAAAGACTATTTGTGTAATTTTCGTAATGTAGATCGTACTTTCACGTTAAATGTATCTGAATGTTATTGTCTTGTACTTATAACAACTCTATATTCTTTTGTACCTTGAGTTTTTTCTTGTAAAAGCCCTCTGGGCGTTTGTGTGAATAAATAAAAAATAATTGCAATAGTATGTTTGTTAGCCTTTAAGTTGATACAGGACAATAGTATATGTAGCTAATGTACCGAAAAAGCTAAACATCAGTGAGATATCTATTGAGAAGAGCCCACAAGCTGTGAGCTTCATATCTCCGCCGTTTATCAGATCTTCGAATGCGCACAGCCGAGAGCGCTTTACTTCATCTAAAACAGCAAAATAATATATTTTGTATATTAAAAGCATTACCGTAGAACGTAGGTCTACTTGAACTTTGATGTGTTACTTGAGCCCAGTACAACAAAAAAATTGTATTTGGTCTACAATAATAAACGTATCGACATGATTCATTGTTTCCCTGGTAGGTGACACTTATCGTCACGATACTTCGATCGATACCACGGTTAAATTTTTTTTTGTACTGGGCTCAAGTAACACATCGAAATTCAAGTAACCCCTTTCTACGGTGTTATCTTTATGGTATGGTAATATAACACAGTCTATGCCACTCTCTTTATCATTAATTATTTTAAAGTGGTATTACACAAAGTGAACGATGAATGATAAGGAGAGTGTTTACAAAATAATACATAATAAATATATTCGGATTATTTTTAAATCAATATTCACAAATCAAGGCATTTGACCCCGGAAGAGATTTTAAAATTATTTTTTAAGTCTCAACAAAGATGAATAAGAATATGGAAGTCTAAGCATTTACAGGGCTTTTGTCCCGTCATAGGCTGGTGAAGTGATTACTTTACAAACGTGCGACATCAATGGAAGCGAAGTATGGGGGTAACGAAACAAGGATTAAAGTAGACTGAATGCAGTCGAAATACGACCCCTCAGACAAATGCGTGGCTAAACGATGTACGATAGATGTTCGAATGTTGAAATAAGGAAAGAATGCAAAGCTGAGAAAAGCATTATTGCTAAAATTAGGAAAGGTGTGTTGAAATGGTTTGGACATGTGAAACGAATGAGCGAGGAAAGAGCGGTGAGACAAAATTTATGACGCGAACGTATGGTCAAATACTTGAAAGCGGTCAGGCCAGGAGTCGAAATAATCGGCGGGTATGTGCGAGAAGATTCATTGTTTGCAACAGGAGAAGAAAGACAGAGTGGTGTGGCGTTCTCTTATCTCTACCTACGCCTGTGGAGAGGTGGCGTGATGGTTAGTTGGTTAGTTAGTTTTTACGAAGAAATACTCACCTTTGAAAAAATACATTTTCAGTTTGCTTATAACCACTTTTAGCCGGTCATTTTCAAAAACAAGGATGTCTCCTATAATTGTGTAGGTTATTATGATAATCAACAGATATGTAACCCAACCACTTATTATTGGCAAAAATATATAATTCTGAAAAAAAAACAATGATCAATGAATCCAAAGCATAAACAACCATATTAAAATACATTTGGTTTATAAATTAAAATGTTTATTTATATCGACAATCCAGACTAGCAACGGTATTTTTAAAAATAATTTATATTTGAAGTTCTACCTTTGTGATTCTCCGTTTTATAATTAAAATGTAACTTTGTTTTAAAATCACTATACATGTAAATACTTTTTTATAACTTAATTATAATGTCTACCGGTTTTAAAGCTAACCGCTTCTTTGTCAATCAGTCTTGATAAAGATATCTTCAAAACCGGTAAAAGTAAGTTAAAATAAAATATTTATAGTGATTTTAAAACAAAGTAACATTTTGATTATAATTTTTTAATTTATTTTTGTCCGCCTCCATAGTGTAATGGTCAGCACACTCGACTACCGTTCTGGAGGTCCCGAGTTCGATTTCCAGGGGGGTCAAATAAATATAAGAGAATATTTCACTCTAATATTTATTCAATATACCCTGGACTGGTACCTGAAGCGGAGTGCTGATCACCTTTCCTTCATGTGTAAACGATCAAGATAACACTGCGTTTATATGACGCAGTACTCCATGCACCATTGAGGTGCGGATAAGGGATTTATTATATATTATTATTAATTTATTTACAAAAAATAATCATTTGTTTAAGACCTGCAAATGTTCTCAACAAACAATTGTGCAATTTCTATAAAAACTTTATTTTACTTTCCAAATTACAATAAATTCTACCCGGTGCTTGGAATATATCCAAAAACTTTAATTTAAAAATATCCGCTTCACCCATAACAAAGGGTTGATGGTCCCAAGATTGAACAATAAATATGAAAGTAGTACATATTAATACAAAGTTTAAAGCTTTTATTTTCTCAAATAATCTAAAAAGTTTTACTTATTAACGAAAAATTTTAGACCAGGGAAGATACCAAAATGCGAAAATAGTTTAAAATAAATAAATGAATGTAATTTTTTTTTAGTGTGTAAAAAAATCAAATTACTAATTTAAATTGTATTGCGAAAACTTACTACATTTTCTGAAGTGGAAAGTATTATCAAGTTTATGGCTGATAGGCAGTTAACCATGATACACCCAGTAATTAAAGTAATCTGAAATTATAATAAAAAATATATAAATGAATGGAATCATTGTGTCTTAAGAATAAAAAACATGTAGCACAAAAGACATATGTTTTGAATATTGAAAGCATTAACTTTGTGGATCATATTGATATATTATTTCGAGAAATAAAAATACTTTGTGTTTTGATCCACACACATTTTTATTAACCAACTAGTTTCGGCAACAACCTGTTGCCTTCCTCAGGGTTTAATTTATAATTTATAAATAAATAATTTATAAATTAAATCCTGAAGAGGGCAACAGGTTGTTGCCGAAACTAGTTGGTTAATAAAAATGTGAGTGGATCAAAACAGAAAGTATTTTTATTTCTCGAAATAATACAAAAGACATTTGACCGAATGAATACTTTTATATTATTTTTTGACATCTCATCAAAGTTGAAGAAGAATATGGAAGTCTGGGCATTTACGGGGCTGACGGCCGTCATTGGCTGGTTTAAGTGATCACTTTACACACGTGTAACATTCACCAATTCTACCCATTATTGACAATCACACTACTCAAATTCTTGGAAGTTCTATACATATGAACCAATTTTAAAACACTATTCTTGAATCACTAGAACTTCACAAGAGACATCTATTGATGAGATTAAAAGAAGCTTTTTACTAAGCAGAAACTCTGGAGTTAAGGAGATTAACAAAATGTGAATGAAAAAAATTATATTTTTTACATCTCAACAAAGATGAAGAAAATTATGTAAGACAAGGAATTTACAGGGCTAACGACCGTCATAGGCTGGTTTAAGTGATCACTTTACACACATGTAAAATTCACCCCTGATTGACCACACTATAAGATTTTTTAGAACTTCTATATATATCGATTAAACTCTAAACACGGTCCTAATTCAATAGACTTCACGGTGACATCTATGGTGGGACGAGGCAAGCTTTTTATTAAGCAGAAACTCTTTCATTTGTTTGTGAAGTCTGAATCCTGGATTATATTCACATACTTGAAAAACGCTAAAAAATATCATTAAATATTTTTTATTTAAGCTTATTCTTTGACCACTTAATTTAATTTAAATTACGAAAAATTGAGGGTGTGCAAATACTTTTACAAAAATCTGGTATTTGGACACACTCAAAATGTTGTAGTTTCGTTAATTTATTCTGTCAAATTCTGTCAAATCAATCAAATATCGCTCCCTCCTTTCAAAAACGTCATAAATCAAAAAACTTGATTTTTCAGGAGAACGTTTTTAAAGTTTAAAAATATAACACAATGCATTGAAAATAAATATCAAGCCACTTATTGAACTTTTTACTATGCAACAGATCTTTTTAGGTAAACCCTGAAGGTTTTTTCTCCATTTAAAAAATATTTAGCATATTTAAAAAAATGATTAAGCAATACCTTTTCTTCAAAATGCAAAAACAACATTTTCTGCCCTGTAGCGGGTAAATATTACGTTAAAAATATGCCTCTTTTGCTAGGATATAGTACATTTTCTGAGCATTCCGAAAACATGCACAAATGAAAATTGAAGATTTTTGATTTATGACGTTCTTGAAAGAAGTGAACGATGTCTGTGATCCAGTTTATCGATATTATTGTATTACCTGAACACCATAGGAAGAGTTTATGATCCTAATGCAGTCAGCCAGTTTATCATACACCACCATCAATCTGAATATACCGTCATCAAAATCTTCTTTCATATCTTTGTTTCCCACCGTTCGAATAACTTCCCCTCGATTTGAATAAAGCAACAATCTCGGCAGATCAAAATCTATCTCAATTGATTCGTTTCGGATGCAAGAAGATGTTGACTCGATTAATTGCGCAGATACCGTTTTAAGTCGATTAGTTATGGTCCACGTTTCAAATGAATATTCAGTAGTTATGAAAGACATTTCAAGAAATAAAACATACACATTTAATTGAAAAACATTACCAGTGTCATCCCACATAAAAAAATCTCCAGCGCTCAGGAACAAAAAAAATAAAATTTCAATAGCTATGATTTTGATAGTCGAACACCTTACTCGTTTATACCAAGTACTCGGTATATCCAATTTCACGTCGACGTAAAGTATATTTTTAACAAAATTCAAATTTATTTCCGCGTTTTTAAAAACTGCCAAGAAAACAGACGATGCAAAGATCGTTATCATTAGTAACATCACTATTTCTGCTATGATGGTCACCGAAGATCTATCATGATACTCTTTAACTTCTCCTATTAATGCACGATAGGCGTGAATAAATGTGACCAATAACAAGAAGAAAATAGAATAACATTTTGACGTTTTCGTTAGTTTAATAGCCGAGTGATTTTTCAGTGAAAATTTTTGAAGGCCGATAATATTCGCTAACCTGTAGATAGGCATAAGAGCGAAAATAATATCGTATTTTACAATAGGTACAGGTTTTTCTAAATAATTATTCATTTTACGATATTTAAACGATTACTTTTGTTGTATTAGCCACAGAGAAGCGATTACTCCAGTTTTTCAATAGACAGTAATTGACAATCAATTTTAAGCAGAGATACTAGCTTTTAATCAATAAAAACTGTTTGATATTGTATTAAATTTTGTAATCAACTAATATATTTTTTTAACCAAGTATGCCATTCGCATGGTAAACAATTAAAAGGGTTTATTATAAAATTCTGCGCCTTATTTACAATGATGAGTACATATTCTAAAAAAAGTTAATTAAATTGTTTAAAACAAATACATCAAAATAAAGTTTATATGTCTAATCACAATTATGTACATATCTCTTATTTCTCTGGTCCGCCTCCGTAGTGTAATGGTCAGCACGCTCGGCTACCGTTCTGGAGGTCCCGGGTTCGATTCCCAGGGGGGGGGGGTCAAATAAATATACGTGAATTGTTGGGTAATATATCCAAAATAAAACAAGGTTTTTGTTGGATTGAATTCTACATTATTTATGTATGTCTTAATACGTGACGCGTTTCGTCTTCTTAGGACATTACCAAACACGTGTTTGATAATGTCCTAAGAAGACGAAACGCGTCACTTATTAAGATATACATAAATAAATGTAGAATTCAACCAAATAAACCTTGTTTAATTTTGGATATATAACCCAACAATTCAATATGGAATTCTACCAACTGTCTGCAGTTAAAATAAATAAATAAATATAAGTGATTTTTTCAATGTAATATTTATTCAATAATACTCTGGACTGGTGTACCTGAAGCGGAGGGTTGATCACCTTTCCTTCATGTGTAAAAACGATCAAGATAATAATGCGTTTATATGACGCAGTGCCCTATGCACCATTAGGGTGCGAATAAGGGTTTAACTTTACTTACTTATTTCTCTTGACATTTGCAGGGCTTACGACTTATCACTGCTTGGCTTAAGATTGAATTTATATGCTTGTCAATGATTTATCTTTCTGCCCATTATTTAACTATCATGTTTCATGGATATTTGTTTGTTTTTAAATTGGGGGTAAGGTATATTTGAACGAATGTTTTTTATTTGTTTGTTAGTTGTATATATTGGAACTATGAACAGTAAAAGTTGTAATAGCAACATGAATCGTGATATTTAATGTTTAAGTTGAAACAATATAATAGTGTATGTGGCTATAGTACCAAAGAAGTTAAAAATTAGCGTAACGTCTATTGAAAAAAGTCCGCACGCTGTGAGTTTCATATCTTTAGACTTCGTTAGATCTTCAAATGCACACAATCGAGAGCGTTTTACAGCATCTGTAATGAAAAACAGAATAGATCAACATTTGCTCTAATTGTATCTTAAATGACTTTTACTAATTTTGTACTTATTAACCATTTACTGGCAGAACCTTCCTCATCCAATAAAGTGTTACTCAGAACTCGGTTCTTATCATATTGAATGAATTCAACACGGCTTGTCACCTTTTTTGAATTACCTAACGTCCAAATGACTCTGAAATCTAGCTATGGCTTATGAAAAATAGAGTAGAACAAATATTTGCTCTATCTTGAATAACTTTGACTGATTTTGTACTTATTAACCATATACTGACAGAATCTTCCTCATTCAATAGAATGTTACTCAGAACTAGGTACTAATCATATTGAATGAATTCAACACGGCTTGTCACCTTTTTTGAATTACCTAACGTCCAAATAACTCTGAAATCTAGCTATGGCTTATGAAAAATAGAATAGATCAACATTTGCTCTAATTGTATCTTAAATAACTTTTACTGATTTTGTACTTATTAACCATTTACTGGCAGAACCTTCCTCTTCCAATAAAATGTTACTCAGAACTCGGTACTAATCATATTGAATGAAGTCAACACGGCTTGTCACCTTTCTTGAATTACCTAACGTCCAAATGACTCTGAAATCTAGCTACGGCTTATGCGACACCGCTTATCATGGACCTACTTAAGCTTCAGCATTATAAGTTTTATAGCCTATACCTACTCGTGAGTGGATTTAGTCATTGTGTTCAACTTTTTTTTTACAAAAATGTTAATAGTATTAGTGTATAACCACTCACCGAGATTTTTATGTCTACCGGTTTCGAGGCGTACCCGTCTCTTCGTCAGGACAATCACTACCACAGCATGCAAACATTACCACCCTTCACCACCATAGCACTATTTACACACTTAAAACGAGTTTAAACACCTCGGCTCGTAACGCATGTTTGTGCTGAAACCTTTAGTGCATGTTGGTCTTCGGGTCGGCCAAAAATCGCATGTGTTTAACATTATGTATAGTTTTAAGTATGTAAATGGTGCTATGGTGGTGAAGGGTGGTATTATTTGCAAGCTGTGGTATTGATTGTCCTGACGAAGAGACAGGTACGTCTCGAAACCAGTAGACATAAAAATCTCGGTGAATGGTTAAACACTTATATTATTAACATTTTTGTAAAAAAATAAATAAGTAAAGATGACTAACCACAAAGTAAATGCTTTACGTGTAAATATTAATAATATTGAGAACATTGTGTTTAAATTTACTATATTTTGAGTGTGTCCAAATACTTGTTCACAAAATCTGGATTATCCAGCCTATGACGGTTGTCAGCCCCGTAAATGCCCAGACTTCCATATTTTTCTTCATCTTTGATGAGATGTCAAAAAATAATATAAATTTACTATAATTTCTTGTAGTTTATGAGAGAAAATTTTATCGCGGTTTGTGTGGCTATGAGACACTTATGTTTTAAGGATTACTTTAGCCATTATTTCATACTTAAATTATATTAGAAGGTAAAAATTGATGTTACCTTTAAAATAATATATCTTCAATTTACTTAAAACCATTTTAAGCCTGTTATTTTCAAATACAAGAGTCTCTCCTATAACTGAATATGTTATTAAAATGAATAGCCAATGTGCAAGCCATTCACTCAATATAGCTGTGAAAAGATAATTCTGAAATAAAATAAACATGTTTTAAATAAATATAATAAATATGATTTTGTAAATTCGTAAATACGAAAATGTAGAACTTACCGTATCCATTAAATTATGAACGATAATCAAATTCGCTGCAGAAAGAGAATTTACTAAAATAAATCCGGTCACTAATAACATCTGGAATAAATAATTAAACAAATATTAGTCCTTTGAAGCAATAATCCACAAAAAAGGACTCTACACAAATTCTTATACAGTAACCTTATGTTGAAATATTGAAGTAATTTTCCGTTATTCCTCCTTTTAATTAGTAGTACAAACAGTTTCCCTTCTTTATTGTAACTGCAGAGAGTTGGTAGAATTCCATATTGAATTGTTGGGTAATATATCCAAAATTAAACAAGGTGTATTGGATTTGAATTCTACATTTATTTATGTATAAATAAAATTTCCTCTTATAAAGAATAATTAATCATTAAGGAAAGAATTCAAATCCAATAAACCTTGTTTAATTTTGGATTAATGGTATTACCCAACAGTTTTCCTTCTATCTCCCTCCCCAAACTTCCTTCACTCTGAACTCCTAAGCTATTTTATATCCGTAAATCATCAAATTATTATATTCCTCTTCATATCTTCTGTAAACTTGGAAAAAAAAACTAAGTAAGTAAAATCACACAAGTATGATCATTTACTCAAACAACTTCATTGCTTTCTTAGAATCATAATGTTTATCATATTTATCTATCGTGCAAATGGGCCTCGTGTTTGATTCCCAGGGGAGGGTGTCAGAACATATATCAGTGATTTTAACACTAACAATTAATTTCATATTACTTTGGACTGGTACTTCAAACTACGTAACTAATTACCTTCATGAAAGGAACGACTGAGTTAACACTGCTTCAAAACGATGCAGGACCCTATGCACCATTTAGCGTGGAAATAGGTTCGAAGAGAATAAAATGCGGTGCTCTTTATATTACTAAGTGGAGAAAAGAATCGGATAAAGTAAGTATTAAAAAAATATTTTTAATATGTCACTCACTCCTTTTAACAACGTCATGATATATATAAAAAACTTGATTTTTCAGGAGATCGTTTTTAATGTTTAAGAATATAATGAAATATATTACAAATAAATATGAAGCCACTTATTGAATTTTTACTGTGCAACAGATCTTTCAAAGTAAAACCTGAAGGTTTTTTCTCCATTTGAAAAATATTTAGTATATTAAAAAAAATTTAAAAAATACCTTTTCTTCAAAATGCAAAAATAACACTTTCGACCATGTAGCTGGTAAATTTTAAGTTAAAGATACGCCGCTCTTGCTGGGATATACTTAGTACATTTTTTGGGCATTCCGAATGCATGCACAACTGAATATTGACGATTTTTGATATATGACGTTGTTAAAAGGAGTGAGCGATGTGTTAAATACCTGAACGCCATAAGAAGAGTTGATAATCCTGGTACAATCAGCAAGTTTGTCATAAACCAAACTTAACCTCCTGATACCATTTTCAAAATCCTCTATGATGTGTTTCATTTTAACATTTTCAAAGTTTTTCTTCCAATTTTTATCCCGCAGCAAATTCGGGCAGTGAAAATCTATTTCATAATCTTGGCTTTGCGGTGATAACACCAAGGTTATCATTTGTGCAGAAATAATTTGCAGTCGATGAATAACGGCGCAGGTTTCAAATGAATATTCAAGTACAATTGTATACATAACAATGAATAGAATATACAGGCTGACTCGATATAAATTAGTTGCATCCATCCACATACAAAAATCTCCAAAACCCAAAGATAAAATAATTAAAAATCCTATTAAGATGGTTTTAACAATCAATGATCTTGTATTTTTATACCAACTAGTTGGTATACCTAATTTCTCATCAATAAACTGAATATTTTTTATGAAATTCAAGTTTATTTTATTGTATTTGAACACCGCTAAAAAAACAGATGACATATGAATTGATAGTAAAAGAAACAACACCATTTTTGCAATAATTGATACTGATGGTTTATCATGAAAATCTGCCTTAATCGATGTAATTTCACAGTATAAATACACAATAGTAAAAATCAGCGTGAATGAAACACCATAAACTTTCATCGTATTGTTTAATTTCATAACTTTACTATTTTTCCACGAAATTTTCAGTAAACCTAAAGGAATCGCCATCTTATAAATGGGTTTAAGAGTGTAAATTATATCGTATTTAGAAATAGATGTAGGGTTATCGTAAAAAATTCTCATTTTTTAATTATACGAGACAATTTACGTTTAAAAATGTACATATTTTATTATTTAACGCTGGCGAACGATTAATTCAACGTTTCAATGTTATATGAGTGACAAGTAATTTTTATACAAATACAGACATTTTTTATTGATAAATGGGTATAAGGCAGTTGAAAGCTAGTAAATATTGATTTAGTAAGTAATTATTTGTATCAGAAATATATTAATTAAAATTAGTATTCATAGCAATGTATGTTATATAATGCTTTGTTATTATATATATATATATAATATAACTTTATTCAAACAAAACTTTATTTGTAAATTGTTATAAGTCAGTTATAATGTCGACCGGTTTTAAAGGAAAATAACTTCTTCATGACTAATGAATACACAAAATATAATACATAAAAGCTACTATATAAAAAATGAAGTATTTGGCGGTTAGTAAGGTTTGGGTATCTAAATAAATGGTATACCTTTAGTAACTTTGCTTTGTGTTCATAAACAGTAACAGGCGGAGAAATCAGGGATGGTTATTTATATTAATTTCAAGGCGATTTATTATTTTGATTACCTGGATATGGAATTGAAAAAAATACAAATTAAAAATGCAAGAAAATTTTAAACGAACATTTTATTAAAATGGTTATTAAAATATGCGACAGATATGGCAAATCTCAAAGTTTCAAGACATCAACATATGTAATTGTTTTACCTTATGTAGGGAAAAAAAATATTTCAAGGCAAATGAGCAAAGCTTGTTTACTCGTTAACGAGTGATTTTAACTTGGAAGTTTTTTTTAGAAATATCAAATTTACAAAAGACATTTACTTAGAAAAATTTCATAATGGTTATTGTTAGGCTTTAAGTTGAAACAGAATGATGGTGTATGTTGCGATTGTACCAATAAAACTATATATTAGCGACACATCAATTGAGAACAGTCCACAAGCAGTAAGCTTCATATCTCCAGATTTTACAACATCTTCGAATGCACACAGCTGGGAGCGTTTCATTTCATCTGTAATAAAATATTAAAGTGATGTAAAGATAACACCCAGCAGAAAATTAACTTTTTTAAATATAAAATGGCGTTGCATTTATAATTTAATACTTTTGCTTAAGTTAAGTTAGATAAAATTATTTAATTATAAATTACGTTGAACTTTATTTTACTACAAATTGATTCCATTTAATTATAAATAAATAAGTAAATAAAATATTGTTAATAATTGGATTCCTGCCCGCTAGGATGATATGAATATTTTTGTAGGGAGGAGAATGAGTGGGGGTTTATTGGGCAAACATTTGAATATGTGGTTAAGGTCAGAAAATATACTTTTGACATAATATTTTTTTAGGAATAACCCTGAACTCCTCTATTTTGAGACGCTTGTCTTCAGGTAGGATAGTAAGGATAGGGAAGCAAATATGTAAAATTTATCGCAAACCCCCAGATTGATTGTAAATATTTTTTCTTAATTTATTTTGCAATTGGCGGGAATTGAGCCCGCGACGCCAATTTCACAGTCCAGCGTCTACCCAACTACGCCACAGCGCATGTAATAAACATTTTGAGATGAAAAAATTGTTATATAACAATAATACAGTTATTTTTGATATCTCAACAAAGATGAAGAAGAATACGGAATTCTAGGCATTTACAGGGCTTACTGTTTGTATTACTAATTAAAAAGAGAAATAATGGAGTTTTATTAAAAACAAAAAAAAATAATGTTTTTATTATTTACACAAATATTTGAATTTCATACTATTTCTGTGAGCCTAAGCGGCTCATTATTAGAAATAGGCATCAAATTGTGGTAGAGTGGGTTCGAACCGAGAAACTCGAGAGACTTAAGAGACCGCGACACTAACCACGGGACCACAACTCGACACTTACTATTACTACTATATATATTATTTCTTACAATTACTTATATATATATATATATATATATATATATATATATATATATATATATATATATATATATATATATATATATATATATATATATATATATATATATATATATATATATATTATTTCAGGGTTACTGTATAAAAGTCCTTTTTTGTAAAAAAATATTTTTTTGCTTCAAATAACTCATAATATATATTTTACCATATTATTTTTTGATATCTCATCAAAGATGAAGAAGAATACGGAAGTCTGAGCTATTACGGTGCTGACGACCGTCATAAACTGGTTTAAGTTATCACTTTACACACGTGTAACATTCACCAATTCTACCCATGATGAAAACTACACTACTCAAATTCTTGGAAGATCTATATATATGGTCCAATTTCGAAACGTTGTGCAAGAATGAGTAGAATTTTAACTTTTTTTTCAGAATAACGAAGAATAATCCTACCTCTAAAATAAGATATCTTCAATTTGTTTATGATTACGTTCAGCCGGTCGTTTTCAAATGTGAGGACATCTCCGATGATCGAATATATTACTAAGATCATTGCCCAATGTGCGAAAAATTCAAATAATAAAGCCAAATAGAAATACTGAACATTCTGAAATGAGAAATAATTATAAAATTATAAAAATATATTTAAAAACTAAATTTAAACGGATTTACTTTTTTTTTTTTACAAAAATGTTAATAATATTAGTATATAACCACTCACCGATAGAATTAAAGCAATTATAAAAGATAATCTGAATACTTCAGAATTACCTGAAAACATTTCTAATGATTTAAGTCGTCTTTTCAACATTTGTTTAAACATAAATTACTTTTAATTTAATAATAAAATTAAAACCAAACCTCAAAAAAAACGGTGAGTGGTTATATACCAATATTATTAACATTTTTGTAAAAAAATAAATAAGTTAAAATGACTAACCACATAGTAAATGCTTTAAATATAAATAATATTGAGAATATTTAACGGATTTATTTTCATCGTACTCAGGTACCTACTCCATGGCTGGATATTTCGCTGAAAGATATCGGCTGTCCAAATTTAAAACACAGTAAGGGACATTTTTTTGTAGTTGCGTTTTTGCATTTTTGGACTAAGTAGAGTCTACTTAGTCCATAAATGCAAAAAAAACCACTACAAAAAAATGTCCCTTAATGTGTTTTAAATTTGGACAGCCGATATGCAGATGGACGGATATTTAGAGTATGAATCTAAATTTATTTTTTGACCATGTTGTATTTAATTTTTCTCTTTTTATTTTTATTAAAAAAAGATTTTTCATGTTTATATTAAACGTTTAATCTAAGACAATGTTAAACTACATTTAAAAGTAATCTTAGATAAACGAAGGTTTTCCATCCCGTATTTCTAAACTTACGTATTCTTTAAATATTTAAAATAGATTACATTTTTTATACAACTTAAATTCTATACATTTCTACTTACTATTACTACTAATCTGACAATTTTAAAATTGTCAAATTAGTATTAATAGTAAGTAGAAGTATATATATATATATATATATATATATATATATATATATATATATATATATATATATATATATATATATATATATATATATATATATATATATATATATATATATATATATATATATATATATATATATATATATATATATATATATGAGTAGAAGTATATATATATATATAAATAAGTAGAAGTATATATATATATATATATATATATATATATATATATATATATATATATATATATATATATATATATATATATATATATATATATATATATATATATATATATATATATATATATATATATATATACATATATATATATATATATATATATATATATATATATATATATATATATATATATATATATATATATATATATATATATATATATGCATACAATAAGCATACTGTGGTAGTGATTGACCTGGCGATGAGACGGGTACGTCTAGTAACCGGTAGACATAAAAATCTCGGTGAGTGGTTATATACTAATATTATTAACATTTTTGTAAAAAAATAAATAAGTTCTATTGTATAGTCTGTATAGCTTCATTATAATCGACTTCTGTGTAAATTCACATTGAGCTAATTCTTCTACAGGGTTCTTTTTGTTGGCCGTATGTGGTACGGGCAAAGGATTAATTTTCTTTAAATGAATTGTCACAGTACAAATTAATAAATGAATCCTTACCGCGATCATTGAATTTGATGCGTCCATTGTATCGTAAACGATCATAAAATTTGTGCAAGAAAGAGAATTCACCAAAATATATCCGGTTACTAATAACATCTGAAATAAGCAGTTTAAGCAATTAACATAAGTTCCTTATAACATCTGAAATAGGCAGTTTAAATAAATACCATAAGTTACTTATAACATCTGATGGCTCCTACAGGCGGAGCCTGAATGCGTATGGTGGCAGTAATTTTTTTCTGTATTGTCTCTGGTCCACAACGTTTACGTATGAATTTTGGGATGACGAGAACTACTGATTGGTTAATAATACACCCCTCTTTCACATTTGTGAGACGAACGTCAACACAAAATCTATGTTAAATATTTATACGTGAACGTGATGGACCAAAGACAATACAGAAAAAAATTCCGCTGCCATATGCATTCCGGCTCCTTCTGTAGCAGCCATAAAATAAGTAATTTAAATAAGTAACATAAGTATTTGTCCGCCTCCGTAGCGTAATGGTCAGCACGCTCGGCTACCGTTCTGGAGGTCCCGGGTTCGATTCCCAAGGGGGGTAAAATAAATAAAAGTGATTTTTTCACTGTAATATTTATTCAATATTACCATGGACTGGTACCTGAAGCGGAGGGCTGATCACCTTTCCTTCATAAGTAAAACGATCATGATAACACTGCGTTTATAAGACACAGTGCCCTATGCACCATTGGGGTGCGGATAAGGGTTTTATTATTATTATAACATAAGTAACTTTAAACGTCTGAAATAAGCAGTTTAAATAAATAACATAATTTACTAAAAAAATTACATTGGACCAGAATAATGTGTGTCGATCATTTTATTACCTGAATCCCATAGGAAGAATTGATGATTCTAATACAATCAGTAAGCTTATCAAAAACTAAAATTAATCTGAGTATGTCTTCTTCAAAACTTTCTCCTGTAATTTCCTGGTTTATGTTTTCATACATTTTCTTCCAGTTGTTATCAAGCAATATATTCGGACAATGAAAATCTAATTCACCCACTATATTTCGATTTAGCGGTGATAGCAATAACGTGATCGCCTTTTTTTTTTTTTTTTTTTTAGATGGGAATTGCATTTATTATTTACCTTGCTTATTATGTACAAGGTTTATAGATCATTTAGTGGATTTTTGTTTCTTCTAGCTAATTAAATATGTTTTTATTTGAATCTGTGTTGGGAACAGGAGGGATCATCTAGTGTGGGTCAAATAGGAACTTCTCTGCATTTGCTCATTGCTGGGAGGAAACCACGTAAAACTCCTCAGGAGAAGGCGGACTGTTGACTGTCATCAGCAGACCTTCCATTCCACTAGAAGAGGGTTCGGCATTTTGTGTCCTACTTTGGTTTATGTTACCAATGTCCTTCACTATTTTTATCATGTATGATACTACCTCTTGTGACAATTCCTTATGAACTATCACGGATTCGATGTTGGATAGATCCTCACCCAGGCTCCTGCAACGCGCCTCCAGCTGTTGTCTTTCAAAGCTGAAAAGGGGGCAAAGCATCAACAGGTGAGGGACATCTTGAGGTGTCTCATCATCACACGTACAGCTGTCGATCTCGGAGATCTTGAAACGATGTAGGTAGCTCATGAACCCACCGTGACCCGTAAGGATTTGAGTGAGCTCAAAGCCAGGTTTCTGCAGTCTCCTGAAATCAAAGGCATGGAAAATGGTTGGTAAGAACATTTTGGTTACCTTTCCGGTGGTTTCGTTCAAATAACGATCGTTCCAGAGTTGGAGGGTCCTGCTTCTAATTTTCCTTTTGGCAAAACTTAGCGGGAAGTTGGCATAGTCAGGGGCAGTCTTCTTGAGTGTTGCCTCCCGGGCCTTTTCATCCGCCTTTTCGTTCCCTAGGATACCGCAGTGACCCCTTATCCAGCCGATATACACATTCTGGTGTCTGCATCTTAACTTTTGAATATCTGTTCTGATGTCCATGACAATAGGGTTGATCGAATTTCGGTCCGCTATTGCGTGGACGCCAGATTTACAGTCTGTCAGGATCGTTATCTGCTTCCATCTGTTGGGGGGTTTTTTCAAAACATAAAACAAGGCTTCTTTGATCGCATAAAGTTCCGCCTGGAACACAGAACAGAAGTCGTCGAGTTTCAACTTCCTCGAAGGCAGCTCTCTCACGCCATCGAAGGGTACAAAAGCTGCACCTACTTTGCCGTTCAAGAGACTACCATCGGTGAAGATCCTCAACTCTTCCTGCAATGTCCCAGGTAGAGTCTGGTCATCGTACCCGTGATCTATGGAAAGTCGTTCAGCTGGATGAGGGAGGGAGAAGTAGTCTCCGACTCCCTGGTAGAATCTGTCTTCCGGCAGGTCCTGCAAGATAAGGCTTTTCTTGACTGCGTATGCCTCAGCAAGCTCCCTAATCCTCAGATCGAGTGGCATAAATCCACTTAAAACCTGAGCTGAAACAAGGGAGATTGTCCTGTATCCTTTGCATGACCTGATAGCAATATGTCTTTGCATGGAGTCCAGTTTCTTTCTGATGACTTTCTTGCGAACCGCTTCCACCCACACGCTTGAGGCATATGTTATCAGAGGTTCTACAGCGCCTATATATATTTGCTGCATAACTTCCGGTGACGCTCCCCATGTCGGTTTGGCGGCTCTCAAGAGTTTGTTCGTGATGCCAGCTGCTTTTTTGCAAACGTTGTCAACGTGTTTAGACCAATTTAGGTTGCGGTCTATGGTGAGGCCCAAAACCTTGAAATGGTCTACGAATTGCAACCGGATTCCGTTCATGTATATTTCCGGCTGGCGGTCCTTTCGTCTGGTAATAAACATCGCGTTCGTTTTATCTTCTGCAAAATGGAGTTTGGCCTTAATTCCCCATGTAGTGATGGTTTTCAGGGCGTTATCCGTCATTATCTCGAGATCCGTCGTGCTGTCGGCCACAGCCGTCAAGAGAAGGTCGTCCGCGAATGCCCTCAGTTCTACCCCCTGGCCCAAGTCTTTCTGGAGTACATCATCCAAGATGTAGTTCCAGAAGCTCGGTCCGCAGGAAGATCCCTGAACGCATCCTTTGGTCGTGACCTTCTCGAGAGTTGCATCAAAATGTGACAACACGACTTTCCTCTGTTGATGATAACTTTTCACCAGCAAGAACAAGTTCCTAGGACACTTTTTACTGCTAAGTTGGCACATTAAAAATGGCCACCAGGCATTATCGAAAGCTCCCCGTATGTCAAGCGAAATCGCGACGATCATTTTCTTGTCTTGCAGTGCCGTCCTGATTACCTTAACTGAGGCATTGAGAGCATCCTCTGTCGATTTTTGGGGTGTGAATCCATATTGTTTCGGACTTAACTTACCGTTACGATGAAAATGCCAGTTAATCCGATTGATCATCATCTTTTCGAGTACTTGATCGCCTGTGCAGAAACCATTTGCAGTCGGTTTATAATGATCCAAGATTCAAATGAATATTGAAGTAAAATAATGTATACTACGAAGGTCAAAATATAAACAATACACCGAAATAAATGATTTATAGCCTTCCACAAACAAAAATCTCCAATCAATAATGTTATAAAAGCAAAAAGTCCTGTCGAGATAACTTTCACAACAAAATATCTAGTATTTTTATACCAAATATCGGGTATGTTTAATTTCTGGTCAACGAACCTCAGGTTGCGTATGAAATTCAAGTTATTTTTACCGTTTTTGAACACTGATAAGCCGACAGATGATATGAGAATTGATAACAGTAAAAATACGATAATTCGCGTTATGATCGTAACGGATGCTTGAGTTTTTGATAAACCCCTAATTGTTCCCTCGAATTCATTGTAGGATACCATCAAAATGAAAGTCGACACGAATAAAAGAGAATACATTTTTGTCGCGTTTGTCATTTTTCTTGCTGAAAAGTTAGTCCACGAAAATTTTTGCAAGCCGAAAGGAATCGCCATCTTGTAAATTGGCATGAGTGCGTAAACGATATTGTATTTTTCAACTGAATCGGATTTATTTGAATGATTCATTTTGATATTTGAATATTTCAACCACACCAAAGACACGTTCGAAGAATTAACCTTTCTTTGTAATATAGAGAAAAAATTACATTAGTGACCAAGTTCCTACATTTCGAGGTAATAAAAAAATTGAAACATCAGCGTTAATAATTAATTTAATCAAGAACGCTTTAAAGTGACCCGTATAATCAATTAAGCAATTCATTTTTTTAAGTATTTAGAAATTGTACTCAATTGTTGACATACCTCTTTTGGTTATAAGAACTTATAATAAATTAAGATAATTATGCAATACATCTAAAAAAATAAAGTCAAAAAAAGAAATTAAGCATAAAAAATCTATACATAAATGGATCATGGAAGTGGGTAGATCCGAAATAAATCGTATCATTTGGTCATGTCCTATTTGATTCCGAATCATAAAAAAATTAAGTTTTATAAAGGGGATATTATTGTTATTTGCAATTTGTAATTAAGCGTTTTTCTAAAAAAATAAATATTAGTGATTTAACACTCTATATTTACTTAATATTTCCCTGGACGGGTCTACAAAGCTCAGTGCCTTCACGTAAGAAACGACCAAGATAACACTGCGTCATTACGATGCAGTGCCTTATGCACCAATGAGTGCGGATAAGTGTTAGAAGAAGAATTATGTGTATGATGAAAAATATTTTTTTCTTCTTTAAACCCTCATACGCACCCGATATTAATACGTGAAGTGAAGAAACAAATAAAAAAAAATCAATATATTTATATTTACTTATTATGGGTGTCTCTATTGGGACACATAAAATGTACCATGTTTTGATAGACATCAATATATATTAAAAATCCACTGTCTGTTTGAATAAGCAGTATTTTCTATGACGTAATAGTTCATACTTATATGGAATTTTTTATGCGAGTTTATTTGAGTAATGTATGATATATGTTGTGAAATGAGATCGGGAGTGGTATTCATTAGATTGAAAAGTAGTATTCGATATTTGTGTCGCCTACTTTCAAAATCCGCCAGATCCAATTTTATAAGATTTAAAAATAAATACTCTATCGGAATGCCAATTGTGGGTTTTATTGTTCAAAATGTTTATACACCTGAAAACCCTGCTAAATACTTAAGAACAGCTTAGTATTTCATATTCCGTTATATTCATGAAACTTCTGACCCATATCGGCCAATCAGAGGGCGGGGATAGGTCAAAAATTAAGATAACGTTATTATCGGTTTGTGTTTCATGTTTTTTTTAAATACCTACTGAAAAAATTCCAAAAACTGGGAATGTTCTCCGTTTCAAAATATTTTTTCTAAAGATAGAAAATTTTTAAAACATAAATGGAGAATTTTGCATTTTTTGAAAAAAATCGACTTACAGGGATTTGGCGGATTTTGAAAGTAGGCGACACATTTAATAATAAACACCGTTCATAGTTTATTTGTGGCCTGGCAGTCGATTTCAGTGCAAAGAAAACGCGTTATTTCGCTAGTGTAGATAACATACTTCTGGAATTTCGTTTCAAAAGAATTATGAAATTGATCGTTAATTCTTTGATGCGTTATGCGTTTTCGGGGTTTTTTAAAAGTATCTTTTTATAAGTGAGATTAAAAGTAAAAGTACATAGATGTTATCTTCAGTACGTTGTTAACACGTTAACTTCCATTTTAAATCGACGTCCTGAGGTTTGAAAATATTTGATTAAGTATATTTTTCCATATCATGATATTTGTATATTCATTTATAAAAAAAAAGTTATCATACTGGGTGGCACAAACTTAATCATCCTATCGAAAAGTGTTATCATTTTTGTAAATGGCTTCGTAAGTCGATCATATTTGATATTTGTGAACAAGATAGCTGTAATATACAAACAGATTCAAGGTGGGTGCACAATAAATCATCCAATTTCGTTTTTAAATAACTTTTTTACTGAATAAAAAAAATATGTTTTTCGTAAAGAAAATCTTTAGTTGGACCTTAATTTTTTATTGTAAAGTAAAAAAGATGATATCCATCAAGTGGCTACCGCCAGTACTGATACATAATTTTTCCATTTTCTCAATCTCTTTGTACACTGCATAATTTTGTTCCACCCTGTATTATAATTAACAATAGTATCAAAAGGTCTGGGCTTTGGTCGAATTCGGTCAGTAAGATTTCCAAATATCAAACCGAACATTTGTTTTTTAGATTCATCATAGTGTTTTCTTGCCGTTCATGGTATGAAGACCAGGTGACCAGGTTCCAGTTAAGGGTGACATCAAATACATATTAGAGTGAAGAATCATTTTGACCCCCTTGTGAATCGAACCTGGGACCTCCAAGCACACCAACCGAAATAAAGAGAAGATAGAGAAAATAAAAGATAAGGAATCAATGGTGTATTTATGCTATAACCATGAAAGAAAAGAAATCTAAAAGCATATTGAAATCGAAGATTTCCAATAACATACATATTGCGCTAAATCCGGTGAATTATGTATATTACATGTGTGGGGTTCAAACATATTCCTACAACAAAATGAAACTTGTACCTTGTTCTAAATGGTGTCGAGCAGTAACACTTATCATAACAATGTCTCTTTTAACACTTTGTAATTACGCATTGATAAAACGGATCTATGCTGTTATTAACAATCTTTATCAGCATTACAGTTACACAGAGGAAATAGGATGTGCTCTGTCAGCCTCAACAGGAGTCATTTGCATTTCGTGTTGCCAGATTATAAGCCCCGATTTAACATTAAATTTCTTACACAATTTAGAAGATGTTGACAAACTTCTGAGTATACCTTCCGAAGTCTTTGTAAAAATGCGCCGGCAATTAGTTTCTTCAATTTTGATATCATTGTTGTATATATTTTACATTTGCGTAGCCGACCTTGTTATTTGGTACGATTTTATTGGAATAACCTTCGTCTTAGGTTATGTATTTTCATTTATCGTGGAGATATTCATTTTCAAATGGTGCGTGGATATTTGGATGGTAATATTTCGACTACGCGTTCTCATCGCACAACTAACGTGGCCAAACAGTTCAACACCTTTCTCTATACGGTCGCGTGTTGAATTCAACGAGCGGCACATCATATTCTCTAAAATCTGGCCGCGAGTGGATGATTTCATTATGAAAACTAATATTCATGATGAATATGAGGAAAGGATTCTAAGACTCACTGAAGTTTACGACAAACTCGCTGATAATATTCAAATTATCAATAATTTTTATGGATTTCAAGTAGGTATTACATGTTTGTGCATGATTGCTCGTATTTTCTAATACAGTAGCACAAAATTAATTGATGTTATAATTTTTGCAAACGGCGTCGTACGTCAATAATAGTTGATATTTGTCAACTAGACAGCTGTAGCGTTCAAAAATATTTAGGGTGGCGTAAAATTAATAATATTTTTTTTTTAATTGTTTTTTTAAAACTTTTAATTTAATAAAAAAATGAGTAAAAGAAATCATTATGTGGATTTTTACAATTTTTTCTGTTATGTGGAAAAGTTGATATGCGCCAAGTGGCCACCGCCAGTGTTGATACACATTTGTAACCGTTTAATTATTTTTTGTATACTGCATCTGTCTTGTTTACAAATCGCTCACTCCTTTCAAGAACGTCATAAATCAAAAAACTTGATTTTTCAATAGAACGTTTTTAAAGTTTGAAGATATAATACAATGTTTTAAAAATAAATATCAAGCCACTTACTGAACTTTTTACTGTGCAACAGATCTTTTTAAGTAAAACCTGAAGTTTTTTCACCATTTGAAAAATATTTCGTTTATTTAAAAAAAATATTAGCAATACCTTTTATTCAAAATGCAAAAACCACACTTTCTGCCCTGTAGCGGGTAAATATTAAGTTAAAAATATGCCTCTTTTGCTGGAAGTACATTATAGTACATTTTCTGGGCATTCCGAAAACATGCACAACTGAAAATTGATGATTTTTCATTTATGACGTTCTTGAAAGGAGTGAGCAAAATGTCAAATATGATTGATGTACGACGCCATTTGTAAAAATTATCAAATATCATTTTCCGAAAGGGTGAATAATTTTGTGCCACACTGTATACTTATATATATTTTTTAAACAGATTGTTTTTTGTTGTTGTTGCAGATTTTAATTATTATAGCATCCAACTTTGTAACATTTTTAACAGGAATAAATTCGTTATTATTTATCGACGTGATAGGAACCTGGTTAAAAGATGTAATGTATAACCTTTTTTTTAACATAAACTGTGCCTATACATTTGTTTAAATGCCCATTCCTTTATTTTGCCTTTGTTCCATATTTTATTTCGACCTCTTACCTCCGTCGGCAACAAGTTAAAAATGCTTAGAACGATATATTAAAGTGTTCTCTTCTCATATTTATTTATAATTCTTCGTTTTGGGTAAATCGTTTTGGGTTACCTAATACAATTATCTAATATTTAATACATTAGAGCTTGGTTTAAGTGATCACTTTACACACGTGTAACATTAATCAATTCTACCCATTATTGACAACCACACTACTCAAATTCTTGGAAGTTCTATATATATGAACCAATTTAGAAACCTTGTTCTTGAATCACTAGAACTTCACTAGAGACATCTATTGGTGAGATGTAAAGAAGATTTTTACTAAGCAGAAACTCTTATATTAGTATATGAGGTCCGAATCCTGGATTATAATCACACACATGAGAAACGCCAGAAAATACAATTTTCATTTTTATTATTAAGCTTATAATTTGACCAGATAATTTATTTACAACATTTTGAGTGTGTCCAAATACTTGTTCACAAAATCTGGATTATCTCCAATTACAGGAGTTATTTTCATATTATTGTCAACCCCGTAAATGCCCAGACTTCCTCATTCTTCTTCATCTTTGATGAGATGTCAAAAAATAATATGAAAATAACTCCTGTAATTGGAGATAATCCAGATTTTGTGAACAAGTATTTGGACACACTCAAAATGTTGTACATTAGAATTTCTCTGTTTTATAAGTGTTTCATTTTTCAAATGTAATGTTTTCAGATTGGGCTAGCTTCACTTTCAAATGTAAATTGGAATATCAACTCTGTATTGATAATGATAATATTTCCTTTTTTCGGTGAAGCCTTGATGTACGAAAATCAAAGAGGAATAGTTACCATTAATAAACTGATGCAAGATCGAAAATTAAGTGAGTTCTAATAAACGACCTTGATAACATGTTTTTTGTTTGATTATAATTACAAAAAAGGACACAAAATGCTAATCTTTGGAAAGGTTTTACTTATTATTTTATATTTACATTTTACTTCGCTTATTAATGTGTGACTAAGACATTACTATTTATCATTATAATCCTAACTGTCCATCGAACCTCCTCCCTTAGTTTTTCTTTCTACCTTTTTCACTAAACTCCCCCTTTCCTTTGCCCTCCTTATTATCATCTTTTGTAATTATTGTTTTTTTATGTTAATTTGTAATTTATGTTTTTTTTTAATGTTCAAGTACTATCTGCCCTCTGATTGCAAACAGCTATATATGGTATCAAACGTTTTGATCGATATCATTAGTCTATTTTTGGTTGCTTGCTTACCGTTGAAAAGTACTCTATTATCGACATCCTAATAACAAAAATGTATTTATTTTGGTTGTAGATGATGTTCAGTACTCACGTCTGGTACAGCTGAAGAACCATATGAAGAACATACCTTGTACCATATCTGCATGTGGACTATTCACTGTAGACTGCTCCTTGGTCCAGAGCTTTATTGCTACAATAGCATCTTACTCAATTATACTATACCAAATGAGAAGCAGTTAGGATGATATGAACGATGAAATAAAATAAAATAAGATAGTGAAAATGATATTTTCTGGCGTTTCTCATGTTGTGTGATTATAATCCAGGATTCGGACCTCACATACTAATAAAAAAGTTTCTGCTCAATAAAAAGCTTCTTTCCATCGCACCAATAGATGTCTCTAGTGAAGTCCTACTGATTCATGAATAACGTTTCAAAATTGGTTCATATATATATAGAACTTCCAAGAATTTGAGTAGTGTGGTTGTCAATAATGGGTAGAATTGGTGAATGTTACACTTGTGTAAAGTGATCACTTAAACCAGCCTATGACGGCCGTCAGCCCCGTAAATGCCCAGACTTCCATATTCTTTTTCATCTTTGATGATATGTCAAAAAATAACATGAAATAAAAATGTGAATAAAATTAATACAAATTGTATTTCCACCTAAGAAAGTTCAACCATTTATTAAAGATTTTTGTTTGATTGTGCATTCGAATACGTGTGTTTTTATTTAACAATATAAAGCAACATATTACTAACACTCTCTTTATCATTCATTGTTCAAATGGTATAATAATAATAATAAAACCCTTATCCGCACCCCAATGGTGCATAGGGCACTGCGTCATATAAACCCAGTGTTATCTCGATCGTTTACACATGAAGGAAAGGTGATCAGCCTTCCGCCTCAGGTACCAGTCCAGGGTAATATTGAATAAATATTGGAGTGAAAAAATCACTTACATTTATTTTACCCACCCTGAGAATCGAACCCGGGACCTCCAGAACGGTAGCCGAGCATGCTGACCATTACACTACGGAGGCGGACATGGTATGGTATAATACTATGACATGGACAATGGTATAATACCACTTTAAAAAATACTACTTCGTGACAACCGGATAATCATTCCATCATCAGGTCAAATGTAGACTACAGTGAAATTGTTACGGTCTGACATTTATATACAGACAGAGAGAGAAAATAAATGAATCACAATGGGAATATTTTTAAAAGTGGACTTAATAATGACTTACCCATAATAAATAACTAAATAAATGTATCTACCTCACCAGGGTAGTTAAATTGAATTAGATATTAATTATGGGTAGCTCATTATTACTTGCTTAATTAATTTTAAAAATTTCTAGAGTATCTAAACAAAGACCACTTTTGTTTACATGTAAAATTTCTATGCCCGTTGATTTATTAAAATTATGATCTTCAGATATGAGGTGATTAGCAAATTCAGAAAAAAAAAATTATTAAGGCACTTTAGATGTTATTTAATTTTGAGAATGATTTTCCACGATGTTTTTCCAATGTAAAAGGCTGGACAATTGGAACTATTTAATTTTTAAATACCAAAATGATTCAATTTATCTTCTTTATCTTTACAATTTAACAACAGATCACTTATATTATTGTTTGTATAAAAATAAATGCTTTTAATATACACAGTACAAAATGTTTTTGTTTGATCGAAGAAAAAAGCCTTTCGCAGGTTAAAAACATGCTTTTTATCGCAATATTACAGTCACGATATTTATTTTTTGTGGCGCGATGCTAGTACTTATGTTAGGCCTTTGAACTGGTACAAAATGATAGTGTATGTGGCTATTGTACCAATAAACGTAAATATTAGCGACACATTTATCGGGAATAACCCGCAAGCTGTCAGTTTCATATCTGCAGATTTTACCAAGTCATCGAATCCACATAGCCGAGAGCATTTTACATCATCTAAAAAAACAAAAATAATAATAACAATAAACCCTTATCCGCACCCCAATGGTGCATAGGGCACTGCGTCATATAAACGCAGTGTTATCTTGATCGTTTATACATGAATGAAAGGTGATCAGCCCTCCGCTTCAAGTACCAGTCCAGGGTAATATTGAATAAATATTACAGTGAAAAAATTACTCATATTTATTTTTACCCTCCCTGGGAATCGAACCCGGGTCCTCCAGAACGGTAGCCGAGCGTGCTGACCATTACACTACGGAGGCGGACTAACAAAGTCTAGACAAGACTAGAAAATAACAAAGTGAATTAAATGTAAATAATTATTTATTCATTTATTCAAACCCTTTTCCACACCGTATGTTGTATAGCGCACTGCATCGTATAAATGCAGAGTTATCTAGATCGCTAACGCATGAAGAAAAGGTGATAAGCCCTAAGCTTCAGGTATCAGTCCAGGGTAATATTGAATAAATATTGAGGAGAAAAATCACTTTTATTTATGTGACCTTTTTCCTAGGAATCGAACCCGAGACCTCTAGTGCGGTAGTTGAGCGTGCTGACCCTGTTCCACCATGGAGGCAGGTAATAATATATACGCATTTTGTTTATAAAAATATATTAAATAATAACTGCTACTTTTTTGCTGACATCTATGGTTGGATAAGCAAGATTACTATAATATGATTTCATGCATAATTTCATTATTTTAAATTAAAGCATAAACATAATATCTGAAATTTTGAGAAAAGTAGTCGTTAATCATAGGTCGTTAATCATGGATCATAGTCGATCTCTAAAATCAGCCGATGACAGTTTGTAAACCTTGTAGATGCCCAGACTGCCATAATCATTTTTCAAATACGTTTGAGATGTCAATAATAATAATTTTTAAAATCTTTAATTCTCTCTTACAAATACTCATGATTCAAGTAAGTAATCATACCATGAAAAGCAGACGAATAATTGTAGACATACAAAATAATGTAGAACAAAAACAAAAATAAAAAATTGTTAAATGTCTTACCTTTGTAAAAAAGTATTTTCAATTTATTTAAAACCACTTTAAGTCTGTCATTTTCAAATACCAAAATGTCGCCGATAATTGAATACATCATAAAAATTAAGGACCAATATGTCATCCATCCAAATAATACTGATGAGAAAAACGCATTCTAGAATCATAATTAATAAAAACATGTATATATATATATATATATATATATATATATATATATATATATATATATATATATATATATATATATATATATATATATATATATATATATATATATATATATATATATATATATATATATATATATATATATATATATATATATATATATTTATGTATATAAGATAAAATTTACAAAAATATAATTTTCAATTTGAAAAAAAAAAATTTTCACCTGTTTATGAGAAAATCATTAGTTCTCGAAACTGGTCGTGTTTTAATTAATAAACTCAAATTTGGTCATAAGACCACTTTTGTGAAAAAAATGTTGTTTCAAACTTATGCAATCGCCTTTTACGCATACTCTAAATATTAAGGTTGTACATACTATACTTACAACATCCATGATATCTGAAAGGATTATCAAATTAGCTGCAGACAGAAATGTCACCATAATGCACCCAGTGATTTGTAATATCTGAAATAATATTAACATTGCTCTAGACTGCATTCATAGGATAAAATGTAAAGATTATAAACGCAAATTATTTACAACATTTTGAGTGTGTCCAAATACTTGTTCACAAATATGAATAATATAAGAGTTTCAGCTCAATAAAAAGCTTCTTTTCATCACTCTAATAGATGTCTCTAGTGAAGTTCTAGTAATTCAAGAACAAGGCTTCTTAATTGGTTCATATATTTATAGATCTTCTAAGAATTTAAGTAGTATGGTTGTCAATAAAGGGTAGAATTGGCTAATGTTACACGTGTGTAGAGTGATCTCTTAAATCAGCCTATGCCGGTCGTCAGCCCCGTAAATACCCAGACTTACATATTCTTCTTCATCTTTGATGAGATATTAAAAAATATTATAAAATGCAAATTATTTGTTTTTGATTACCTGAAAACCATAGCAAGAATTGATTATTCGACAGCAATCAGAAAGTTTATCATAAATTATAATCAATCTCAGCATACCATCGTCGAAATTTTCTTTGACACTTTGATTTTTTATATTTTTAACTATTTTTGCCCAGTTGGCGTCGAGAAACAAATTTGGAAAGAGAAAGTCCACTTGTTTTGGGTCATCTTGGTTCAGAGATGATATCACCAAGGCGATGGTTTGTGCAGAAATGGTTTGCAGTCGGCTAATAATGACCCAGGTTTCAAATGAATATTCAACAATAATAACAAATATCACAACAAACAAAATATATATATTTACTCGGAAAAAATTGTTGCTCTCATTCCATACGAAAAAATCTCCAACGCCCAATGACCCAAAAATAATGATTCCTACCGTTAGAATTTTTATTCCTAAAGATCTTGTTGCTTTATGACAAGCTTTTGGTGTATCTAAGTTGTCATCGACAAATTTTACGTTTCTTATAAATATCAAGTACATTTCGTTATTTTTCAAAAGGTTTAAAAAAACACAAGAAACAATGTTTGACATTAAAAAAGCAGTGATTATTTGTGCCATGGCTGAAACGGTTGTTTTATTTTTTGAAAATTCTGTAAGATTTCCGCTTATTTCACCGTACATTAACGTAGCTATCAAAATTAATACACAGAAAACAGAATACAATTTTGCTATGTTGGTCAGTTTTACTACTCCATTATTTCTCAATGAAATTTTTTGTAAACCCAATGGTATCGCTATCTTATAAATTGGCATCAGAGCATATACTATATCATATTTGACTTCAAATTTAGGGTTGTAAAGTTGATTTGTTTTTTCAATAACAGACATTTTATTGAATGATTTAAAAGGAATGAGCATTTACTTTAAAGTGATACTTGATACTTAAAAGTGTGAATGACATAGCGTACTACCCTCCTTAATGAGAATGTATCAACATACCTTTACTCATATGAATGTTTTTAATTACCGGAATGGGTTAGGATAACATCGATTCAATTCTTTTTTTAATCAATTATCAATTCTGTCAACAGTAAACTATTAAACTACTGTGCTAATTGTCTGATACAGCATATAGAAACCTTACAATTTGGTTTTTAAATGATTAAACTTGACATTTAGTAGTATTTCAGAAACTGCTTAATATATTATTATTAAAAACCTAATTATTTGCTGTTGAAAATATGTAAATTTATAAAATGCAGCATTTTATTTAATCTATATACATGTAATTAACGTGTCTTTTGAAAACAATTTACGTAATACATAATAGTTCTTGTTGCTATATTTGATCATATCTCCAAATTATTTGAAATTCCATATCAACAAAAGCAACAGCGAAAAATTGTTACGTATGCTATTTTGTGGACCGATACTAATTTATCGTATTCACTTTTTTAGTATTTTACTTATGCGTATTTACATTATTTTGAAGATAGACTTTTAGAGAATTATTTACGAAGAAAGCTGACTACAACAGACTTACTTACTTATTACTTATAACCCTTATCCACAACCAATGGTGCATAGGGCACTGCATCGAATTGACGTAGTGTTATCTTGATCATTACTTACATGAAGGCAAGGTGATCACTCTTGCGCATCAGGAACCAGTCCAGGGTAATATTAAATAGATATTACAATGTAAAATCACTAATATTTATTTTCACCCCCCCCCCCTGGGAATCGAGCCCGCGACTTCCAGCACGGCAGCTAAACACGCTGATTATTACACCACGCAGGAGGACAATACAAAGTGGATAAGGCGGACAGACTACAAAGAAGATAAGTTGGGATGGATGGAACCACGAGGAAGAAGATACGTCTGAAGTGGTCTAGGGTCATGTGTTAGTTCTCGAAGAACTAAACGCAACCAGAAGAAACGTAATCTCTACGAGCCGCCTTGTAAGATTGTCATCGTATGAGAGTAGCAGTACTTCTGTGAGCGGCTGCAACTTGAGATAGGTCGATTCCTTTCATTAAGTGTTGGCACTGTATCTTCGAGGTTTGACTTTCTCCTGCCTTAGACGTTCTTTAGCTCAAGACAAATCGTCGAGGCGAAAACCACATCTTATCACTTTTTAAAAACCACCCCAACTTAAAATACAGTCAAGATAAAATACTTACAAAAATGTGGTGTTTATGAAATTTCGTGTGGAGATTGTGATAAAAAATATACTGGCCAAACTGCGAGAAATTTAAAGATTAGAATCAAAGAACATCATAGCGGTCTTGTTAGTATTTTTTTTTCGGAATTTGCAAATCACATAATAGATACTAATCACTCATTTCACTCTCATAAATTAAAATTATTACACCTTGTTCCATATAAGGGCCAAATTATGAATTATCTTGAAAATTTAGAAATCCAAAAAAACCTAAATTCTAATAATAATTTATTAAATAATATATTGTTTCAACATTCTTCACCTTTGCTTTCCAATTTTCCTTTGTTTTCAAACTCCGCCCCTTGACTAACCCCTTCTCCTTACTTTCCCCTCTCCTTATTTGTAGAACAATTTTATATTTTATATTTTAGTTATTATACAGACCTGAATGATGGAAGTTTAACTTCTGAAACATGTAGTCTATAATAAAACTCAAGTGGTAAAAAATAAGTGTTTTCTTTAATCATTGTAAAATACAGTCTGTTTGCTAAAGGGTCTGGATTATTCAAACCTACCTTCACTCTAATCCATCAATATTCTTGTATAAACGTAACTAATTTGAAAATAAACTTTGCATTAGACTGTATACTCGTATATCTACCAATTGGATAAGATCAACATAATTATTTTAATGCTCCCCATTAAATTGATTAAACAGTTTATAAAAACTCGTACAATTTTAGAAAATAAACGAAGGGAAATTAAGGTACTGACTAACTAACTAACTTACCGTCACATCATTTATTCTCAGGGGTATGCAAAGAGAATAGAACACTACACCAATCTGTCTTTGGACACAATCTTCCCCTCTTCGATACTTATAAATCTTCTCATACATACTCGCCGATTCAAGTATTTGAAATACTTGATCATGTGAAATTTTCCTCGGTCTTTCTTTGCTTCTATTACCGACCACATTCGCCTCATAAATTTGTTTTACTATTCTTACTTCACTCATTAGATTCACAAGCCCAAACCATCTCAACACACGTTTCTTAATTTTATGGATAGTGCTTGCGATAATTTAATCTCAGCCTTGCATTCATTCCTTACATCACCATTCAAACATTTATCATATTTAGAACGTTTTGTCGCACATTCGTCTGAGAAAACGCATTTCGACTGCATTTAGTCTACTTTCATCCTTCTTTTGCAAACCCTATGTTTCACATCCAAACATAAGGGTTGTATAAATGTGTGTATACATAAAAACATTATGCATGTATAAGTGTATCATATGATAGAAAGTGATTAATTGATATTTGATAAATATCTTCTATCCTATAGGTTTTCAATTAAATATAATTACATTTTTTTATATTAAAACTCGTACAACAATGACGTAGAATAAATATATATAATTTCCTAAATAAAAGCACCCCCGGGGTTGAATGAATTTTGTTCCGTAAAATTGCTCGTAATCCGTAGCAATTTTTCCATAAGAATCAATGGAAGTTTTGATGATCCCTAATACTTTCCTCATTGATTTCTTGTGCAATTTTATGAAAGTTACAAAAAAACATCAACATATGGTATAAAAAAAAAACTACCAGCCCTTTTATCGTTTATGAAGTTAATCTGATAACTTTTTAGAATCGTCTGAGATATTACTATTTATCATTAGAATCCTAACTGTCCATCAAACCTCATCTATAAGCTTTTTCCTCTATCTCCTTCCCTAAATTCCCTTTTTCCTTTGCCTTTAATTCCTTATTATCATTCAATTGTAATTATGTAAATATTAAATTTAATTTAAAGTAGTTGCTTAATTAATACAACAGTATTTGTAATTTACGTTTTTTATAATGTTCAAGGACTATCTACTCTCTGATTGCAAACAGGTATGTAAGATATCAAACGTTTTGACCAATATCACTAGTCTGTTTTTGGTTGGTTGGAATATATTACTTTTTAGCAATAAGCCCGCAAATGTACACAATTATAAACTGTACGTGAGGTAAAAAATATAGATAAATATTATTTTAATACGTAACCGTATTTTTTCGTCATGGGTCAAAAATTTGTTCTCAGACGAACACATGTTTGTTCGTAACTTGGAGTGTTCATAACCCGAGGTTTTAGTAAATATTCGATCAAAAATGTCATTATCATTAATTAACTCGATTACTCGGTTTTTATATAGTTCAGAGACAGTGAGAGCACTTACTTTATGAGTTTACTTTAGACATAAAATATGTCTAAAATAATGTGTGAAACGGTGAATTCAAAAAACGTACACTTTGCCCTATATCCTGTGAATTGTGTATATTATGTCTTAGGTATTCAAACATACGGCTACAGCAAAATAAATCCCGTAACTCGCTCTAAGGGGTATCGAATTTTTGTAATTTTGTTTGTAGTGATTGTTATTTTACTGTTTATATATTTGTCCATGAAAATAATTTTCGCGTCAATCAACTTTTATGGAACTTACGGTTTTACGGATGAAATAGGATATACTTTGTCATTTTTTGCAGGAGCCATTTGCATTTTACGCTCACAGATTATAAATTCTGAATTCACTCTGAGGTTTTTATTTAATTTAGAACATGTTGACAGACTCCTGGGCATCCCTTCTAAAGTTTTTGTAAAATTGCGCCGGCAAATCACTTCTTCACTTGTGATATCAATTGCGTATATACTATACATTTGCGTAACCGACATTATAATTTGGTACGATTTTATTGAATCAACCTTTGTTATTAGTTACTCGTTTACATTCGTCATGGAGATGGTCACTTTTAAATGTTGCATGGATATTTGGATGGTATTGTTTAGACTACGAGTTCTCATCGCACAACTAACGTGGCCGAACAGTTCGACATCTTTCTCTATCCGGTCGCGTTATGAATTTAAAGAGCGACACATCATATTCTCTAAAATCTGGCAGAGAGTGGATGATTTCATCATGATAACCAATATTCACGACGAATATGAAGAGAGGATTTTAAGACTCACAGAAGTTTACGACAAACTTGCTGACAATATTGACATTATCAATACTTGTTATGGATTTCAAGTAAGTTTTCAATGTATTCGTGTGATTGACTTTATTTTATAATATTTTAAGCTTCTTTCTAAAGATTCATTGTTGTTTTGTTGCAGATATTAGTTATACTTACGTGCTGCTTTGGGTTAATCTTGGCAGGAATCAATTCATTTATATTTATAGATGAAATCGGAAGTTGGTTGAATAATGTAATGTATTACAACGAGAACCGTTTTCAAAATTAATATTAGATAATATTCCACACCTTCATATGACCCTTATCCGCACCCAATGGTGCATAGGGCACTGCATCCATTAGGATGGTTAATTACGCGAAGGAGAGGTGTCCTGCGTCCAGTCCTGCGATTCTAATTTTTACGGGTCATGGAGCATTTTGATAATATCCCTTCCAATTTAAAATTAGACAAAACTCTTTTTGTCAATATGATGAGACGTCATCGCAAGATGTCCCTCATTTAGTGTGGATAGTGTGGATATGTTAAGTTTTTGAAAAATAAAGATTTTAACCATTAACGAAATGTTGGAAAAAAGGTTTATACTTAATAAAAATTCATAAGGCAATAGGGTATAACGATCTATCAGATTAAGGGTAAATAATAAATAAAGACAAGTAAGTTAAGTAAATGAACTCTGTGACAACTTTTAATATTTATAAAATATTAAATCCATTGTATTTGTTGTATTGAATTTTATCTATTGTTGCTTTGAGGGATCAACTTTATAAATTTATTATTTACATACAATTTAATTTGTAATATATGGTTATAAACTGCTTTAAATCCTTGTACGTAAAAGGCAAGGATATTTTTGAAGGCAACTAATAAATATTATAAAAAAGTCCAGCGATTCAGTGAGTGATATATTTTGAACTCATTACGAATCAAAACTCTTTTTATATTTTATGTAAATATGAAAACTATTTTTTAAATGTTTTCAGGTTGGACTAGCTACACTTACACATATAAATTGGAATAGCAACTACTTATTCCTAATGATAATATTTCCTTTTTTCGGTGAAGCCTTAATGTACGAAAATCAAAGAGGGATAACAACCATAAATAAGCTGATGCTGGATCGAAAATTGAGTGAGCGTATTTGTTTTTAATTGACTTTATTAAAAATACTTGGGAAATTATAGATATAGAATCCTTATCCGCACCCAAATGGTGCATAGGGCACTGTCATATAAACGCAGTATTATCTTGATCGTTTATACATGAAGGAAAGGTGATCAGCCGTCCGCTGCAGGTACCAGTCCATGATAATTTTGAATAAATATTATAGTGAAAAAATCACTAATATTTATTTTACCCCCCTTGGGAATCTAACCTGGAACTTCCAGAACGGTAGCCGAGCGTGCTGACCATTACACTACGGAGGCGGACAAAATACTTATTAAATTATATGTACATATTTATTTATTTATTTGTCATTGAACAATAATTTATGCTCGAGGGAAGGCACATTATTGTTATTATGTGTTTGATGAAATAAATAAATACTCTTGGTCGATAATTGATGTCATTTCGTATTTTATGTGTGATTCCAGATGATGTTCAGCTCTCGCGATTGGTCCAGCTGGAGAACCAATTAAAGATCAGACCTTGCACCATATCTGCTTGCGGACTATTCACTGTAGACTTCTCCTTAGTTCAGTCCATTTTCGCTTCCGTGGCTTCTTATGCGATTATACTCTATCAGAGAGCCAATAAAAAAGCATCGATAAATTAAAATTACGATAAAGTTTCACAACACTTTGAGTGTGTGGAAAAATTTGTTCACAAATCTTGATTATCTCCAATTATAAGAGTGATTTTTTTTTGCATTATTTATTTGACATCTCAACATATCGCTCACTCCTTTCAACAATATCATATATAAAAAAATCTGATTTTCAGGATATCGTTTTTAAAGTAAAAAAATATAATACACTGTATTAAAAATAAATATCATGCCACTTATTGAACTTTTTATTGTGTAACAGATTTTTTTTGGTAAAACCCGAAGATTTTTCTGCATTTGAAAAGTTTAGTATATTCAAAAAAATAATTAAACAATATCCTTTCTTCAAAATGCTAATGCAACACTTTCTGCCCTGTAGTGGGTAAATATTAAGTTAAAAATATGCCGAATTTGCTGAGATATAGTACATTTTCTGGACATTCCGAAAATATGCACAACTGAAAATTGATGATTTTTGATATATGACGTTGTTGAAAGGAGTGAGCGATATGAAGAAGAATTTAGATATCTGGGCATTTTGCGACGGTGCGTTATCAAGTGCAAGATCCACGAGTTGTTTGCCCACAAATCCGATCTTTTTTGGCGAATCATTCGCCCCAACGTCAAAGCAGTTGAGTATCGCCATCTCTCTTTAATCGTTTGTTTGTGGTTTGCGGTCATCCATTCCTTGATTATATTAATGTTTTGGTCAGTTTTCGATGTCGATGGCCCGCCACTGCGTTTATCATCGTTGATGAACTCGTGGCCACTTCTGAAACGTTCGTGCCACTGGTAAACGTTTGTTTTCTTCAGAATATCTTTGCCGAAACACTTTTCTGGCATTTCCAAAGTCGCACCACTTAAACCATTTTTAACGCAAAATTTAATACAAATTCGTTGTTGTAAATTCCATTCCATTTTTAAAATAGTGAAAATCGAAAACAAGCAAAATCTTAGATGTACTCAATACGGCGTCACTTCTATAAATGTCAAGCTATTAAGCTGAAATTTTTACAGAATGTGAATGATAAATGTGGCAACCTAAAAAAATAAAAGAATACTCAAATCAGGCGGCTGAGAGTGCCACACGGTAATTATTCCAGGAACTTTTTCATCAAGGTATGATAGAAATTGATTAATTGATATTTGATAAAGATCTTCTATCACGTAGGTTGTCAATTAACCCTTATTGCATTCATACAACGATGACGTAGAATAAATAAATACAATTTCGTGAATAAAATAACACTCGAGATTTGAATGGATTTTGTTACGTTATATTGTTCGTTATTTAAAAAAAAGAAATATTTGTGTTTTTATTATTTACACAAATTTTTTATTTTCATACTATTTCTCTGAGCCTAAGCGGCTCATTATTAGAAATAGGTATCAACTTGTGCTAGAGTGGGCTCAAACGGAGAAACTATGACTTAAGTCTCTGACTCTTAAGAGTCCGCGACACTAACCACGGGACCACAACCCGACCACAATCTGTAGCAATTTTCGCATAAGAATCAATGGAGAATTGATTGATCTGTAATACTTTCCGCATTCATTTTTTATGCGATTTGACGAAAACTACAAGAAAATCAACATATGGTTTTAATAAAAGAAAATACTACCAGACCTTTTTTCATTTATGTAGTAAATCTGATAACATTTAAGGAACGTCTGAGACATCACTATCTATCATTAGAATCCTTACTGTCCATCAAACCTCATCCCTTAGCTTTTTCCTCTACCTCCTTCCCTAAACCCTTTTTTTCCTCTGCCTTCCTTATTATCATCAATTTGCAATTTTCACAAATATTTAATAAAATAAAAAGGAGTTGCTTGTTTTTAAGTACTATCTACCATTTGATTGCAAACAGCTATAGGAGAAAACGTTTTGATCAATATTGCTAGTGTGTTTTTAGTTGGAAGGAAGATATTAATAATTAATTAATAAATGTAGGTAAAGATTCTTTGTAAACGTAACCGTCTTTTTTCGTTCATGAGTGGAAATTTTGTTCTGAGACGAACGCATGTTTTACCGGGATTTTGTTCGCAACTTGGGGTGTTCATAACCCGAGGTTCTACTAAATATTAAATAAATAATTGTCATCACCATTAATCAACTTTATTAAACGTGTAATTTTTAGATAGTTCAGAGACAGTGAAAACACTTACTTTATGAGTTTACTTTAGACATAAGATATGTCTAAATCAATGTGTGAAACGGCGAATTCGAAAAACGTACACTTTGCCCTATATCCAGTGAATTGTGTATATAACGTCTTAGGTATTCAAACATACTGCTACAGCAAAATAAATCCTATAACTCGCTCTAAACGGTATCGAATTTTTGTTGTCTTAGTTGTAGTGATTGTTATTTTAATATTTATATATTCGTCGATGAAAAGAATTTTCGCGTTGATCAATTTTTATGGATCTTATGGTTTCACGGATGAAATAGGAAATACTTTGTCATTTTCTGCAGGAATCATTTGCATTTTACGCTCACAAATTATAAGATCTGACTTCATACTCAGATTTTTGTTCAATTTAGAACATGTTGACAGACTCCTGAGCATCCCTTCTAAAGTCTTTGTTAAAATGCGCCGGCAAATCACTTTTTTACTTTTGATTTTAATTGCATATATATTATACATTAACGTAACCGACATTATAATTTGGTACGATTTTATTGAATCAACCTTTGTTATTAGTTACTCACTTGCATTCGTCACGGTGATGGCCACTTTTAAATGCTGCGTAGATATTTGGATGGTGTTGTTTAGACTACGAGTTCTCATCGCACAACTAACATGGCCGAACAGTTCGACATCTTTCTCTATAGGGTCACGTGTTGAATTCAACGAGCGACACATCATATTCTCTAAAATCTGGCCGCGAGTGGATGACTTCATTTTAATAACTAATATTCACGAAAAATATGAAGAGAGGATTATAAGACTCATAGAAGTTTACGACAAACTTGCTGACAATATTGACATTATCAATACTTGTTATGGACTTCAAGTAAGTATTCAATGTATTCGTGTGATTGACCCTATTTTATAATGTTTTAAGGTTTTTCCTAAAGATTCATTGTTTCATTGTTGCAGATTTTATCAATAATTACGTGCTGCTTTGGATTAATCTTAACAGGAATCAATTCATTTATATTTATAGATGAAATCGGAAGTTGGTTGAATCATGTAATGTATTACAACGAGTACCGTTTTCATAATTTATACTAGATTATATTCTACACCTTCGTATGACCCTTATGCACCCAATGGTGCATAGGGCACTGTATTCTATCGACGTGGAGTTATTAAGATCATTAATTACGCGAAGGCAAGGTGTCTTGCGTCCAGTCGTGCGAATATTTTTTTTACGGGTCATGAAGTATTTGGAGAATACCTCTCATCCATTTTAAAATTAGACAAAACTCTTTTTGTCAATGTGATGTGACGTCATCACAAGATGTCCCTCATTTAGTGTAAATATGTTAAAATTTAAAAAAAAATAATTTTTTCGTTCTTAAAGAAATGTGCGAAAGAAGGTATACAGTTGACAAAAATTGTTGAGGTAATAGAACATAACGGGCATACAGATTGTACGTAAAAGGAAAGGATAGTTTTCCTACGTAATTTATAAATATTATAAAAAAATGTCTAGCAATCCAATACAAGATTCCAATACAAGAATCCAATACAATATTCTGAACTCATTGGGAATTATAACTCCATATATTCTATGCAAATATGGAAACTATTTTTTTAAATTCAAACAACGTTTTCAGGCTGGACTAGCTACACTTACACATATAAATTGGAATAGCAACTACTTATTCCTCATGATAATATTTCCTTTTTTCGGCGAAGCCTTAATGTACGAAAATCAAAGAGGGATAACAACCATAAATAAGCTGATGCTGGATCGAAAATTGAGTGAGCGTATTTGTTTTTAATTGACTTTATTAAAAATACTTGGGAAATTATAGATATAGAATCCTTATCCGCACCCAAATGGTGCATAGGGCACTGTCATATAAACGCAGTATTATCTTGATCGTTTATACATGAAGGAAAGGTGATCAGCCCTCCGCTGCAGGTACCAGTCCATGATAATTTTGAATAAATATTATAGTGAAAAAATCACTAATATTTATTTTACCCCCCTTGGGAATCTAAACCCGGAACTTCCATTCAATAATAACAATCATTAATAAGCTGATGCTGGATCGAAAATTGAGTGAGTGTATTTATTTAAATTGACTTTATTAAAAATTCCCTCACATACAAAGTAGGTAAATTATATGTTCATATTTTATTTGTTATCGTACAAAAATTTATACTTTCTGAGTTTTCCCGTTCCGAACACAATTTAATTATTTGACTAGTAATTTTTATGATTTTATAATTTATAACATCATGAGCAATCATGGATGACTGCCAAATGATATTTCGTATGTCCGTTTTGCAATTATGATTAGCTCTTATTTTATTAATAATTTATATACATACATATATATATATATATATATATATATATATATATATATATATATATATATATATATATATATATATATATATATATATATATATATATATATATATATATATATATATATATATATATATATATATATATATATATATATATATATATATATATATATATATATATATTTATATATATATATATATATATATATATATATATATATATATATATATATATATATATATATATATATATATATATATATATATATATATATATATATATATATATATATATATATATATATATATATATATATATATATATATATATATATATATATATATATATATATATATATATACATATATATATATATATATATGTATATATTTATATTTATATTTATATATATTATTTTATAATTAAATCGTGGGTAAACTGGCAATAAACTTTAACTCTAAAATCCCTGTTTGAATAATCCCTGTTATTTAAAGTTCTTAGCCTGAATAAAATACCAGTTTTTAAGCTTTAAGTTGAATTTACTTTAAAAACCACATATATATGGTATTTCAAACTACTTTGTATATAACATTTCAAACGCAAAAATTTGTAATATCCATCAATAAGTCAAATTTGCATATTTTCAAGTTAACGTTTTTTGCCAGTATACCTACGAAATATTGTAGTGAAATCTCAATGAGGGCACATCATTGTTATTTGTTAATAAGTGTTTAATGAAATAAATAAATACTCTTGGTCGACAATTGATGTCAATTTGTATTCTTGGTGTGATTCCAGATGATGTTCAGCTCTCGCGGTTGGTCCAGCTGGAGAACCACTTAAAGACCCGACCTTGCACCATATCTGCTTGCGGACTATTTGTTGTAGACTTCTCTTTGGTCCAGTCCATTATCGCTTCCACGGCTTCTTATGCAGTTATACTCTATCAAAGAGCCAATCAAAAAGCATTGATGAATTAAAATTGCGACAAAGATTCGCAACATTATGAGTGTGTCCAAATACTTGTTCACAAATCTGGATTATCTTTAATTTTATGAATTATTTTTATAATTTTTTTTGACATCTCAACATAAATGAAGAAGAATATAGAAGTCTGGGCATTTATAGGCTAGAACTAAGACGGTCTATGACGGTCGTAAGCCCCGTAAATGCCCAGACTTACATATTTTTCGTCATCTTTGTTGAAATGTCAACAAAAACGATAAAGATCGACACTGAAAACAATTTTTAATAATTGTTTTTTTAATGAGTGTTGTCTCTCTCAGAGAGCCAATCAAAAAGCATTGATAAATTGAAATTTCGATAAAGATTGACAAATTTGTATTATTGAACACAATTTTGAAATATTTTGTTTATAACTTTGTGGTTTGGTAATTAAACACTCTCCATATCATTCATCGTTTACTTTGTGTAATACACTATAAAATAAATACTTTAACACTTTGAGATCATTATACCACGATAGTGGCTGTAGGAGAAAAACTTTTTTCGTTACATCGTTTGCAATCGATGTAACGAATGATTATTCATTGTGCCCAGAGTGTTTTGAATATATCAAGTCATGCACATAAATCTGATTTTTACACATATATTTATCAATTGTTCAATAAATTGAACATTAATATTTCTTGAATGTTTTGCGCAGATACTTTGTGGTACTCTTTATAAACTTTACAAAATAAAACAACTTTGTTTTAACCACTTTTTATTGGAACACTTTATCCAACTGGTTTCGACAAGAACCTTGTCATCATCGTGGTTTATGTACTAATTCTTGACATTATAATTTCCCGTCTTTTTAAATCACATTTTCATATGGTGTACGGAGTGCGTGGAAGTTTTTGGTATTGGTATCGTAAGGGAAGGGCAATTAACTATAACCTAACTACGAGTATTTCAATGTTTTAGAATTAGTACATAAACCCTGAGGATGACAAGGTTCTCGTCAAAAAACATTCAAGAAGTTATGAATAATTTCTTGTTTTGCATATTTTTCCTTGCTTAGATGAGTACTTTTTGAACCAATATTATACTTAAACAGAAAAAAAACTTATTGTTTTATCATTAAGTATACAACATGTCATACCACATATTATGTACATATATTATTTTGGCTACAGCCGTAAATAAAGGAGAAAAATAATGAAAGTTTTGAATCAATCAGCCTTTAAACTGGTACAAAATGATGGTGTATGTGGCTATTGTACCGATAAAGCTGAATATTAGGGACGCATCTATTGGGAACAACCCACAAGCTGTTAGTTTCATATCCCCGGACTTCACCACATCTTCAAAGGCACAAAGTCGAGAACGCTTTACTTCGTCTGAAAATAATAAAAAAATTCAAATATATATTATGGGTTTAACAAATATTATAAGGCGTTTAGATTTTTTCGAACAATTTCAGAATCATAACTCGACTTGTAAACAAATATAAAGTGTACTTTCGAAATGCATAAGCTGGTATTATGACATTTAAAAAAACTTTGTATTTGGGGATAAAAATGTATTTTTCCAAATATCACGTTATTTTCATATTCATTTCTACCTCAAATCTGGATTTTGATTATAGTACATGATTGTAATAACAGTGCAGAAATCTCACATTTGAGGAATGTATTTTAGATTACTCTGCGAAAATCGCACTTTAAAATAATGTATTGTAATATATTTTAAATAACACTGCAGAATTCTCACCTTTAAAGAATGTATTGTGATGTATTTTAGATTACTGTGCAAAAATCGTACTTTGAAATAATGTATCGTAATACATTTTTGATAAATGTGAAGAAATCTCGCCTTTAAAAGATTGCATTAAAATATGATTTAGATAACAGTGCAGAAATATCTTTTCAAAATCAAGCAATCGAACTTTTTTAGATGCATTTAACTTTTATACAAATGTTAAGATCATTCTAAAAATGTCCTCTTAAATCTATAAATCTAGCATTCGTTTAAAAACGATGCTTGTAACATACTATAAAGTTTGATGAAATTTCGTTACCTATCTATCCTGAATGTTAAGTATGCATGTAAAATCGAAATTCGAGATTTTTCAAGAGACACATTAAAAGCGCTATGTCTATATCAAGTAGCCATTTTATTGCGATAAAAACAAGATAAAAATCTTCTAACTTACAGGACTTCGCTACTTTGTATTTTACCATAAAAGTTTTATTTTTGAATGATTACATACAAAAAATTACCCCAGAGTCACATTTATTAACGTACTACAGTAAAAATCTTGCTTGTCTAGGTGGTGTAATATTCAATACGTTTGGCTTCTGTTCTAGACGTCCCAAGACGTCTAGAGTTCGATTCCCAAGGGGATCAAATAAACCCTTTAAAGAGTGTATTGTGCTGTATCCCCACACGATGGACCGATCAAATTAAGGCAGCAGCAGGCACCTCAGTGGTTGGAGCGCTACGTGCAGCGCAGTCAAGGGATAACTGGAGAAGAGTCATTGCTTCTGCAAGGGTCACAACCCTCAGCAATGAGGATTAAGACGGAGAAGAAGAATTGTGCTCTATTTTAGATAACATTGCAAAAATCTCACCTTTCAAGGAATGTATTTTCAATTTATTTATAACGACCTTCAGCCTCTCATTTTCAAATGCGAGGAGATCTCCAATAAGCGAATAGATTATTAAAACTAAGGACCAGTACACAAACCATCCAAGAAAAAGTATCGAGAATAATAAATTCTGAAATAAGAAGAAAATTAATAGACAAATTTGAAAATGAAAAATGTGCCAAAGAAATGTAACGTTAGTTTTAAGAACTTACGGCATTTATTACATCGGAAAGGATTACCAAATTAACTGAACCTAACGAGGTCACCACAATACACGCAGTTATCAATAATATCTGAAAAAAAAATATATAAAATCCTACTAGGCATAAGTATTTACTTACGAATTTATTTTTTATATTTTGTAATTATTTGTTGACATTTCAACATAGATGAAGAAGAAGATGGAAGTCTGGACATTTACGGGGCTTACGACCGTCATAGGCTGGTTTAAGAGATCACTTTACACACGTGTTACATTCACCGATTCTACCCATAACATGATAAATAAATCCTGTAATTGGAGATAATCCAGATTTATACATACTTAAGTATTTGAATACACTCAAAATGTTATAAGTTTCACTTGGTGTATACCACTATTTCTTCAAATCTATTGTGACGCGTATTTCGATGCATTCCGTATCATTTTCAAAGCTATATGTGAAGCTTCCGCTACCGTGGAGTAATGGTTAGCGTGTTTAACTACCGTGTTAAAGGTTCCACCTTCGATTCCCAGGGGGGTGAAAATAAATATAAGTGTTTTTACACCCTGTACTGGTCTCTGAAGCGCAAGAGTGAGCACCTTGCCTTCGTGTAAGTAACGATCAAGATTACACTGCGCCAATAGGATGCAATGCCCTATGCACCATTGGGTGCGGATAAGGGTTAGAAGTATGTGAAGCTAAGTCAAAATTCACAAATCTGTATTTGGTCATTTAATTCCTATAAATTATGCCTTAAAAAAATTACTACCGGGAATTTACTAAGTAAAATACAAATTAAAAATGGATACATATTACCAAAAAGTGACATTAGTACTCAATTAATAAATGAAAAGATTTTAATTATCCTTCTCTGTCCAAACGGCCAGACTGGAATGAATTACCTCTCCTTGTAAAAAATGCACCTTCTCTAATAACTTTTAAGAAACGTCTGAGACATTACTATTTATCATTAGAATCCTAACTGTCCATCAAACCTCCTCCCTTAGTTTTTTCCCTCTACCCCCTTCCTTAAACTCCCTTTTTCCTTTGCCCTCCTTATTATCATCATTTGTAATTTATGTTTTTTAATGTTAACTTGTAATTTATGTTTTTTTTCAAGTACTATCTACCATCTGATTGCAAACAGCTAAACATATATGGTATCAATACATTTTGATCAATACCACTAGTCTGTTTTTGGTTGGTTGGAAGATATTGCTTTTTAGCTATAAGCCCGCCAATGTACTTATTTATTTTCTGTACATGAAGTTTAAATAAATAAATAATTTACCTGAATACCATAAGAACAATTAATAATCCGGCTGCAATCGGCGAGTTTATCATACACTAAAATCAATTTGATGATTTCAACTTCAAAATCTTCGATATTTTTATTTTTTGTATCTTCAAATATTTTTTTCCAGTTGGCATCGAGTAATAGACTTGGGAACAGAAAATCAATTTGCTTGGCATAATCATGGTTTAGTGACGACGACGTCACCAAGATGATCGTCTGTGCCGAAATGGTTTGCATTCGGTAAATGATGGTCCACGTTTCAAGGGAATATTCAATAACGATTAGAATAATTACAACGAAAAGAATATATGTGTTTATCCGCAAAAAATTGTTAGAATCGTTCCACATACTAATATCACCAAGCCCCAGAGCTGCGAAAATCATACATGCTACCGAAGTTATTTTTATTGCAAATGACCTAGTTGTTTTGTACCAAGTCATCGGTATATCTAAATTGTCATCAACAAATTGTAAGTTAGTTATAAAAATCAAGTTGTTCTCATTATTTTTGAACGAGGATAACAAAACAAATGATATGTAATTTGATAACAACAGTGAAAGAATCAATTGTGAGGTTGTAAGAACGGACGTTTTATTTAAAGTAAACTCTCTAAAATTTCCACAAATTTCACCGTATATTGACGCAACTACTACACAAAACATGATCAAAAGGCTGTAACATTTTGTCGTATTGGCTAATGTCACAACTTCGTAATTTTTCCACGAAAATTTATTCAGTCCGAAAGCCATACACGCGGTGTAAATTGGTATGAGCGAGTAGATAATATTGCATTTTACAGTGCATTTTTGATTTTGGCTTTTTAGATTTTTCATTTGGACCTTATCTAATATTGTAATCGAATGCATATCATCGATGGTATAACGTAAATATATTTCTCATATGTCATACACGTGTCATTATATTTACATTCTCTTGAATAACATACTACATAGTATAAAATATTTTTAATTATAAAATGTTTTACTTCACATTTATCATTTACATATTCTAATAAATTAGATCAAACTGTCATACTTCGTTTAATGTTTATTAATCAATTAATGAAATTGGTTGAATGGTTGTAAAAAATGTGATTGAGGAAATTATTACAAAATTATGATATATACTAAGGGAAAGGTTAGAAATTTTAAGAATTCAAAGATTAAATAAGTATATTCGAAAACGTTTAGAAAGTCTGTAGAGGTTTAACTACCCTTCCTTCGGGTTTTTTTCAGGGGTATTTTAAAAAAAATCCAAAAAAATCACAACGTTTGTTGTCACAAACTATTGTCAGTTATGAAACCTGACAAAAAAAATTCAGGGTATCCGGTACGCATTAAATATTTTTGGAACAGATATCTTTTCTCGTGAGCGTAGGCCATACGGGTTATCGCCGAATGGTGAAGAAAACCCGCGCGTATCACGTACGTTCGTATGCGTAGGGCGGTTAAAGGAAGACTTTCAACCTTCTTTTGTCAACTCCGTGCTTCACTTCCATACATCAGGGTTGGAACTTGGCATCCACTGTGAATTCTTTCGGGGTCAATTTCAGTATTTACAAAGATGGTCAATTTTAAACAGTTCATAAAATCATTTTAACAGCCCATGACAGGAAAGCTTTGCAAAATCCAAGTATTCATATTCATTTACTAAATGGTTCTTCTTAGGACAGAATCTTTTTGATGACGAATCACCATCTCTGATTACTTTTACGAAAGGCATGAAACATTATTATCCATCCTTGGAATCCTAATTCTTCTACCTTATTCTTCTATTCTAATTCTTCTTCCTTATTCTTATTCTACCTTATTCTTCCTTAGTTTCCTCTACCTCTTTCCCTCAACTCTTCACTTGGCTTTTCATCCTTTGTCTTCCTTGCTTCATCAATTTACAGTTGAATTTCTGATTTTTTTTATTTATCATTTGTATATCCAATCAGTGATAAATTGTAATTTATGTTTTTTTTCATACATACTGAGGTACAAGAACTTTTAGTCCTCGATTGTCAAAAATAGTTACTTAATAAACGACTGTAAAAGGTTCAAACTTTGACCAGTTTACTCGTCTGTTTTTGGTTAGTTGAATGATATTGCTTCTTAGCAATATACCAGGAAATGAAATATTCTAAAATAAATAAAAACAAATAAAAAAGTTCCGTTTTATGATCAATATTAAAAGCAAAGATAACGATATATTTTCGTTTTTCGTAAGAAAACAGTTATTTATTATTATTTAATAATATTTATTGAATAATATGTTTGGGAATACAAATTAACCGGATTTTGTTTATTTTGTTCACTTAAATAATTCATTTGTCAAGTAAGAAAATTAAATTTAAATGATTAATGAGTAAAGATGACATCCAAATTTATTTCATAATTTCCAAAGTATATTTGATTGACTGCTAATGTGATAAAAGGTTAGATATAATAATTTATGCATGAATGCGATGAAATGTGTATCAAAGAATTATCGTTTGATTCTTGATCATTTATTTTAATTTTGCTATTTCGACGTTAAGCTTGTTTTCCTGGATCAAAAAAACATCAATCATTTCATTACTCCACGTAGTACCAAAATGGAAAACGTTAATTTAAATTATGGTCTTTATCCGCTCAGTTTTATATATTTTTTATTTGGAATTCAAAAATATACGTTTTCTAATAAACAAGTACAAATAAGATCAAAGTATTGTAATGTTTACTCTGTCATTTTCATAACTACTTTGACAGGATTCTTTATCCACGGTTATATTAAACGAATTCATTTTTACACAACGACCAACCAAAGGGTTAGTTTTATATTTACCGAAATTGTCGGACATTTAGGAATCTTCTGTGTAGCATTTACATCGATAATACTATCACAATTTTTAACAAACAAACCAGCCATGAATTATTTGATGAACTCGGAGTATGTGGATAAGTGTCTCCAAATTCCCTCAAGATATTTGTCTAAAATCCGTTTGAGAGCTTTGATTCTTTTTTCTATTATAATTTTCGTTTTATTTGTTACGTTAGCGATTGATTTTAAAGTCTGGTACGATACTATAGATCGTTTAATTTTGGTTGAATATATGACGATTTCAATTATGGACCTTGTTGTTTTGCAATATTCGGTTGATATTTGGATGGTGATTTTTCGGCTGCGCGCTCTTACAGGACAACTTACAAAGAAAAGAAAACAAAATGGAGTTCTTCATAACAAAGAGTATGAAGTGGAATTTTATCCACAGAATTTCATGTTTATATCTAGTTGGGAACCACATCCATATGCCATTGCAAACAACAATGTTTGGGATTGCGCTGGAGATGGAATTTCAAATTTAGCTACGGTTTATGACAAACTCGCTGATAATGTTGATATCATCAATTTGTCCTATGGCATTCAGGTAAATGTAGTAGATTTTTTAGTTATTTCATTTTATTTTTATTTGTTTGGAAATTATAAAGCTTATACATACATAAAATATAGAATAGTTAGACTGACAATAATAAAGCCAATTAAATAATTTCACATATCGCTCACTCCTTTCAACAACGTCATATATCAAATCGTCAATTTTCAGTTGTGCATGTTTTTGGAATGCCCAAAAAATGTACTATATCCCAGCAAAAGCGGCATATTTTTAACTTAATATTTACCCGATACAGGGCAGAAAGTGTTGTTATTGCATTATGAAGCAAGGGTATTGTTTGATTATTATTTTAAATGTCTTAATATTTTTCAAATGGAGAAAAACATTCAGGCTTTACCTAAAAAGATCTGTTGCACAGTAAAAACTTCAATAAGTGGCTTAATATTAAATTTTAAAACATGTTATTATATTTTTAAACTTTAAAAACGATCTCCTGAAAAATCAAGTTTTTTGATATATGACGTTGTTGAAAGGAGTGAGCGATATATGTAATGATATTTTGTCGTATTTAAAGAGAGAAAACAGAAGAGAGGGTGGCTGTGTGTGAGTGTATGGCAGGGTATACGTGCGTGTGTGTGCCAGCGTGCGTGAGGATGAGAGTAAAAGGGTAAGGAAATGGTGTAAAATGGTAATTAACGATTCGGAAAACTTAATTATTAAAATGATATCTTGATAAAGTTCTTTTGGTTTTTGAATAGAATAATGGATTATGAACACAATTTAAGGTCATCTATTAGAATTCTAGATGATCACCTAGGAAGAACACTTCTTCTTCTTGCCTTGTGGCCTGTTTTTAAGAGGGGAAAGCCTGCGATATCGATTCCCATTTGTCAATCCATCTCTTTGGTGATCTGCCCGAGAATAGTCTACCTTGCGGTTGCCCGTGCAATGTAATATGAGGAGTGTGTATGGTTCCATTCTCTTCACATGCGCATACCATTGTCTTCTTCGTTACCTCCCATCTTCAATCTCGCATATTTCTCTTATCCTGATGTTTCTCAGTCTCGTCGACTCTTACCAGATATGGTCCTTAGAGTCTTCATTTCTTAAACTATTCGGGTGAAGGCTGACCGGAGCATTTCGTCGTAACGTAACACGTTACGATGCGAGCATTCAGGCAGTCAGTACAGTGAAGCGAGCTCCATCCATAGTTTCGGATGCTCGCTGATGCTCGCCGCGAGCAATGTCGACGTTACCATAATTTCAACTACTGCATGACGCAAATCGTTCATCTCTCGTTATTATTTATTGCGCAGATCTTTCTTTCCGAGGCTCGTTTAATTAACAATCAAGGCTTTTGACTTTTGACATTTCGAATTTCCCTGGGCTTCCTGCAACAAAAGAAAACGATATGTATTTTTTTTTGAAAACACGTGTTTTTCAAAGCAAAGTTTTTAAATTGCCAAATATATCGGCACATTATTTTTACTAATAGAGGAGTTTTAACAATAATAAATAATAATTATATTTTCGAAGAAAGTAACTAACTGCCTACTCTCGATGTATACAATCATTTATAGATTTTTAAAATTTATTTAATATGTTACGACGAAATGCTCCGGTCAGTCTCCACTTTTAGTCTTTTTTGGTATTGCGGTTTCTGCTCTGCATTCGGTCCTATATGTCATGAATACGTCCCATGTGCACATAGATTTTATATATTTTTTAAATTTTGCTGCTGACCTTCATGTCAGAGTTTTTCCATATGGATTTTATTTCAACGGAAGAACACGTTAAATTTAAATTCCAAGACAACCATTTTAATTGGATTTTTAATCTATGTTGAAATCTGAAAATAAAATCTTTTATTATAAGTTGGTTGATTACCAAATTAATTTGTTGTTATGTGTACTGATTGTGATGTTTATATTTTAGGTTTTACTGATCGTCTTCTGCTGCTTTATTTCTTTACTGATTGGGATCAGTTCCACATTTTCTGATTCAAGTTTCGCTATATTTAATTTATCTACCGTGAGTAATATGAATTAATTTATTATTTTTATTATTTTTTGACATCTCAACATAGATGAAGAAAAAAAAAGATTTTATCACTCCCCTTATCATTCATCGTTAACTTTGTGTAATAAAACATTGAAAACACTTCTTTTTGACTACCGGTTTCTGAAGATGGTAGCTTAGTTTCCAAAACAAGTTGTCTTAAATAAACTCAAGTGGTGAAAAAAACAAGTGTTGTCTTTAATAAGGTAGATCAAGATGAAATGGTTACGGTCTGATATTTGTACATTTTTTAAAAATGTGGTATTATACAAAGTGAATGATGAATGATAAGACGAGTGTTATACTTCAAAATTAACAATGGTTGTATACAATAATTTAATATATTAGCACTCATGAATTACGCCTCTCGTGATAAGACTGTCATTAGGGAGAAAGAATCAGTGCTTTGCATTTTTTTAAATGGAAAATCATGTTTTTATGAATTTAAGCAGAAATTCAATATATTTCTTTGATAAGCAAACAAAATTAATTCGAAAAAACATATTTTAAACTAGTTATAGGTTTTCTTTTTAATTGATGTTTTACTTAGTAAATACCATTATTTCTTCAAATCTACTGTGACACGTGTTTCGTTGCATTCCGCATCATTTTCAAACACCGTACGGTGAAAATGGATAGATTTTACCACGAAGTGACTGCCAAATCAATTAAAGAAATTAGTTATAGGTTGTTTGAATGTAATTTTTTTGTTGTTTTTTTTTGTTTTACGCGATTTGACTTTTATGGAAAATAACCTTTATTTTTTTCTTTCAGTTCACCATCTCTACTTTCGCCATTATCAGTTGGTGCTTTCACTTTTTCTTCTTGATGTTAATGATGACTCTCTTCTCAGAAGCATTGAAATTCGAGCAGCACAAAGGAATTATATTGGTCAATAAACATTTGTTGGATCGAAAATTAAGTAAGTACCTTTGAGATATAATATGAACATCTAGCACAATCCCATACATTTGGAATGATTCTTTTTATTGTTGAACAATTACAACACTGTTTTATTGATATTTCAACAAATATGCTCTTTTTCACTATAAAAAAGGAAAAAAATGACCAAAAAACCAATAAAAGTTCAAAAATAAAAGTAAAATAAAAGTAAAAAACCAATAAAATAAAAGTAAAATAAAAATAAATAATTATAAATAAAAAATAAATATTAAAAATAAACAATAATAAAAATAAAAGTAAAATAAAAGTAAAAAACCAATAAAAAACCAAAAAACCAATAAAACCAATAAATAAAAAAATGACCAAAAAACCGATAAAAGTTCACTCAATATAAAAACTTGGCATGGTCAGTCCAAGAGTTGGAATAATCGGCAGTTATTTACGAGGATATTCAAAAATGAAGAAAAGGTTAATATTGTTTGCAAAAACAGATATCGCTCACTCCTTTCAAGAACGTCATAAATAAAAAAAATTGATTTTTCAGGAGAACGTTTTTAAAGTTTAAAAATACAACACAATGTATTAAAAATAAATATCTAGCCACTTATTAAACTTTTAATGTGCAACAGATATTTCAAGGCAAAACCTGAAGGTATTTTCTCCATTCGAAAAATATTTAGTATATTAAAAAAAAAAAAAACAATACCTTTTCTTCAAAATGCAAAAACAACATTTTCTGCCCTGCAGCGGGTAAATATTAAGTTAAAAATATGTCTCTTTTTCTGGGATAAAGTACATTTTCTGGGCATTCTGAAAACATGCACAACTGAAAATTGACGATTTTTGAATTATGACGTTTTTGAAAGGAGTGAGCGATATGTGTGACGTTCTATTCTCCCTGCCTCCCCCTTCGGGGAAGTGACGCGATGGTTAGTTGGTTAGTTATATTTATGCTTCAATTGAAAAGATTCTACATCTACAGTTGAAATAAGTAAGTTTATATTAGAGAAACCTTCATGAAATGTATGTAAGAATCTTCCCGAATTGTATATTATTTCACTGCCCTTTCAAAAGTATTTCTTTTCTTCTTTTCGGTTTTCTTTGAATCCTTGTTTCTTATACATGTGATTTTATTTTATTAGGTGATCTCCAACGAGTTCGTCTTCAACATTTGGAAAATCTCATGAAAACCAGACCTTGTGTACTAACATGCTGTGGTATATTTTCTATGGATTGTACTATGGGTTTTAATTTCATAGGTACAATAGTCACATACGGTGTCATATTGTACCAGGTGAAAGGGTGAAATTACGGCGAAATTTGTTAGTAATGGATCATTTTCAGATGGGAAGAATATCTTATTTAATATACTCAACCTATAAAGTATTGTATTACACCCGTTTTGTGTTTATAACAGCCGATATAATCAATATTTACATTCATCATTTTAAAAATTTACCTTCATAAAAACGTTGTTTTCGTAAGTTGGCAACAAATGACGTCACAGAAACGAATCTACACTACTGCTATTACAGCTCTATAAAGCAGAATCATAAAGGAATCCACCCCATAATACACCCGAAGACGTAAAATTTGATGACGTATAGCGGTGTCCGTTTTTCGTTTTTAAAAGTTTAAACCTTCATATCTCCCTTTTTTCAACAAATTTCAATACAAATCATACCGATAGTGTTATGATTTTCCATATTTATTTATTACCTAATAATAACACACCACGAGAAAAATCTATTGTATGACTAATATTTTTGTAATATTTTTTTTAATGGTTCTTTTTTTTTTCATTCCTAGACACATATTAAAATTTGTCAAATATGTAAATAAAAATATTATTTATTAACAAAGTTTGTTATTTATTGCTCATTAAGTAATTTGACTGTAATGAGCAATCATGGATGGCACATGATGATAGATAGATTTTAAATATACCTACGTCCATGATACAATTATGATTAGCTCTTATGTTAGCTCTTGTATAAGGTTTTTAATACCAAAGTTTTGTTGGTGAGAACATTTGTAGTTCTTGAAATAAGTCGTGTTTTCATTAATAAATTCATAATTGGTATTACAAAGTGTTTTATTTTTATTATTTTTAACTCATTTTCGGTTTTTACGCCTAACATATCTTGATTTACATATCAAATAGTGCATTTTATCTTGACAAATAGTAAAAAAGACACTTAATAAAATTAATTTATGAAATATCACAATACTTTGAGTGTTCTAAATCCTTGTTCATAAATTTTGTATCGATAAAAAATATGGTAATGTGGTTATTAATCATGGAGGGAATGGTGATCACTAAACCAGCCTATGACAGGTCATAAGCTGGTAATATCATTATAGCTAATAGTTTCATAAAATGCACACCAAGTCCAACCAAAATTGATTTTTAAATCGAGCCTGCAATATGTCCAATGTAATGCTTAGAGAAATAGACATCAAAAATGTTTCTTTTAATATATTATTTCGAGAAATAAAAATACTTTGTGTTCTGATCCACTCACATTTTTACTAACCAACTAGTTTTGGCCCTCTTCAGGGTTTAATTTATTACTAAATTAAACCCTGAAGAGGGCAACAGGTTGTTGCCGAAACTAGTTGGTTAATAAAAATGTGAGTGGATCAGAACACAAAGTATTTTTATTTCTCGAAATAATATATCAATATGATCCACAAAGTTAATGCTTTCAATATTCAAAACATTTTTTTAAATAATATACATTTAAGAGAAATATTATTGATGTCTATTTGACTTGTTGATAAAGAAAATTTCTATTATTCGATAAAAACATTTAATGTAAGTTTATTATATAGTTATACTTTTCTGTACATGACAGATTATTTATATTTTTAGATTACTTAAGTGAAAACCTCTAATTGGAATGCTTTTTTTATTATATGATTTATGTTAAATAGTCTGTTGGTTTACCAATTTTTTTTTTATAAGCCCTATAAATTCATATTTTTTACTTTTTATTTTTATTCGTCTATGTATGTTGGGATGACCAAATGTAATAACATTATTTTTATTTAACCATGTAATATTTGTTATGGTTACGTATGTGTCAAAAATTAGCCCTTGGTAATTATGTAGGATGAATTATTTATTGATAAGTTAGACGTATTTAGGCTTTTAAAATTCATAGAAAACTTTCACGGAAAGTAATTAATTATTTTGATCACTTAAAAATATATCGCTCACTCCTTTCAAGAACGTCATATATCAAAAAACTTGATTTCTCAGGAGAACGTTTTTAAAGTTTTAAAATATAATACAATAAATCAAAAATAAACATCAAGCCACTTATTGAACTTTTTACTGTGCAACAGATCTTTTTAGGTAAAACCTGAAGGTTTTTTCTCCATTAGAAAAATATTTAGTATATTTACAAAAATAATTAAACAATACCTTTTCTTCAAAATGCAAAAACAACACTTTCTGCCCTGTGGCGGGTAAATATTAAGTTAAAAATATGCCGCTTTTGCTGGGATATAGTACATTTTCTGGGCATTTCGAAAACATGGACAACTGAAAATTGACGATTTTTGATTTATGACGTTCTTGAAAGGAGTGAGCGATATGTTTCCTAACATATTGTGCTATCAATTATATTTGTACTAACTAAAAAGATACGAAGTATTTATTTTAAACTTCAGTGCTTTTATATTTGACAATACAAGACTTGTATTGAGTTTTGAGAATTAAATAGAAGATAAAATGATACATAAAATTGATTGGTACTTGGAGCATGCGCTCAATGCAATATTTTTCATATTCGGTCTTCAGAAATACCCTTATAATAGTTATTTTAAACTAGGAAGTAAATCTAAGAGTGGTAAATTTTATCCGTGTTTGCTCATAGTTACATTATGCAGTGTTTATGCTTATGGATTCGTCCTAAAAACTGTTGATGATCTAAGTGGCTTGAGTTTCTCTGTAATTTTTATTGAATGTGCCGTGTACATAGGATCATTCGCCATTGCAAGCATTTCAATAATTGAGCCATTTTTCAGCAGAAATCGATCTTTAAATATGAATATAATGTTGAAATACGTTGATGAAAAACTGAAAATTCCTTTTGAATTTTACGTAAATATGCGTTTTAATTGTTTCGTCGTTCTTTGCCTTGAATTACCATATACATTTAGCGTAATTGCTATCGATTCTATTGTTTGGTTTGATGTCATCAACTGTCTCGTCGTTGGAACATATATTTCACTGGCTATTATAGATATTTACATTTTTCAATATTTAGTCGATATTTGGGGAGTGATATTTCGTCTGAGAACACTTATATCCCAGATAATAATTCCGAAACGTACTTTAAAAGACGAAGTTGATTTTAAAGATACAAATTTTTTATTCATCGGAATATGCGAAGAAGTCAAGGAGATCAATGATGAAGACGATGTCATTGAAGAATATGGAACGAAAATTATGAGACTTGTAGATGTTTATGACCATATGGCTGATATTATGGATAGTATTAATACTTCTAATGGATTAAGGGTGGGTATCAAATATTTATATAAAATGAAATTATTATTGTGTAAAAAAATATGATTTTATTCATTAATTTTAAAAAATAACCAGTGCTGTTCCGCATACGTGATGGAAGTGAAACTTCCTAAAAATAAATAATAAGAGAGATTTAATATGAGAGACAGAGAGAAAGAGACGGCATGTCAAAATAAATGTCATGCAAAATTTGCATTAAAAAATATTTATATTCAATATTTACACTGTCATTCACAACATTAATATAAGAGTTTCTGCTTAATAAAAAAGCTTCTGTACATCTCACCAATAGATGTCTCTAGTGAAGTTCTAGTGATTCAAGAACAAGGTTTCTAAATTGGTTCATATATATAGAACTTCCAAGAATTTGAGTAGTGTGGTTGTCAATAATGGGTAGAATTGGTGAATGTTACACGTGTGTAAAGTGATCACTTAAACCAGCCTATGACGGTCGTCAGCCCCGTAAATGCCCAGACTTCCATATTCTTCTTCATCTTTGATGAGATGTCAAAAAATAATACACTGTCATTGATTGGTGCTTAAATTAATGGTTTGTGATAACTTAAATTTGAGATATGTTTTCGTGATTCGATATTTTCTAGATATTAGATAGCGAGAAAAAAATATGTATTGAAGTTCCTTCATAATTATCGATTCGTTGGGTTTGTTAAAACACAATGATAAATATTGTTTTCATAACGCTCGAAACTTCAGCTACCCATATATAGCGTCTGACGTAATCTACAACTTTGTATTGTTGTGTTAACGTCGTTCTCTTTTGGTCCACCTTCATGTAATTAACGAAAACACTGTGTCAATGCAAGATGAAGTACCCTATGCACCATTTGGTGAAGATAAGGGTTAGAAGTAAAATAAACTTAAATATGAAAAAAATACTTTTTATGTAATTTTTCATAGGTCAACCTGTTCTCCTTACTATGTTTCGCATCGATAGATATTTATTTAAAGAATTCACAAAAAATAAAACATGCTTTAATGCTATTTTATTTTCCCCAGATATTGTTAACGGTTGGATTAAGTTTCAACTCTCTTCTATCAGCGATAAATGGTTTATTTAACACGGAGTTTTATGGTATACAAAACAAAAATGTGAGTGACATGCCTGTTTTAATTTACATATTTGTAAGGTGTGTAGTGGTTAATACATTTGGTAACCATACATGAGGTCACAGTTTAGACTCATATATTTTCAAAACATTATAATTGTTATATATGTGATTATTATCCAATCTATCTGAAGCGTTGATTTTAAGTCATGATAAGATCATGACTCTAGTGCTGAAATATTTTTCAAAGTTTTGCATCACGCCTCGAGTTGTAATATATATATTTATATATATATATATATATATATATGTAATAAAATAACTAGGTACTTACCTATACATTTTATTAAGTACTTACAAATAGTACCTACATAAAACAGTTACCACCAGATGTCGCATGCGTCGCACAGAATTAAACAAAAGAGATCCGATAATATTATTAACTGTCAGAATCAGATAGATAGATAGATAGATATAAAAATTATTATAAAGATAAATTAAGAATAAACTTTAATTACAAAGCAACACATTGTTTATTTTATTATTATACACCCACTTTACATATTATTTACACTTAATTTTCAAAAGGAAAATATTACCACGTTATAAAACGACAATTTTGTTAATTGGAAATGGATTATGAAACATTAGATGTATTAAAACAATTACTACAATATGTTCGGAGTGAGAGAGAAAAATTAGAAGATGATCAAAGAAAACTATTAGAAGATAATCAAAGAAGACGTGGAAATTTAAGAACTAGTGATAAAATTAAAGATAAAAGTCCATGTAAGATTTGTGAAAATTTAAATAAGGGAACTCGATATCACCCTGAAGCAAAGTGCTGGTTTAAAACAAAGGAGGATGATAAGATTAATAATAAAAATGAAGATTTAAAAATTAGACAGAAACAGTGCTTGAAAAATGAAAATAAAAATAATGTGGAAAAAATTTCTACAAAATATAAAATAAAATATACTCCAGAAAAGAAGAATTTCGAAGCAGATTGTATGAGCAGGAATCCAGTATTAGAATCGAAGGAAAATGCAGATGAACAATTAAAAGTTGTAAATTTGGTTAAATTAGAAGATATTTTAAAAGATCAGAATAAAAATGAAGACATACAAATAACACAGAAACAGTGCTTGAAAAATGAAAGTAAAAATAAAGTAGAAAAAACTTCTACGAAAGATAAAATAAAATATACTCCAGGAAAGAAGAATTTAGAAGTAGATTGTCTAAGCAGGAATCCAGTATTAAAATCGAATGAAAATGCAGATGAACAATTAAAAGTTGTAAATTTGGTTAAATTAGAAGATAATTTAAAAGATCAGAATAAAAATAAAGACATACAAAAAACACAGAAACAGTGCTTGAAAAATGAAAATAAAAATAAAGTAGAAAAAACTTCTACGAAAGATAAAATAAAATATACTCCAGGAAAGAAGAATTTAGAAGTAGATTGTCTAAGCAGGAATCCAGTATTAAACTCGAATGAAAATGCAGATGAACAATTAAAAGTTATAAATTTGGTTAAATTAGAAGATACTTTAAGAGATCAGAATAAAAATGAAGGAATTCAAAAGAAAAAAACAAATGGATTGAAAAAAAACTGTGTCTACTTTAAAAGGGTTAAGAAGAAAAAAAAAAGAAAGAAAAAAAAAAGAGCGGAAAAAAGAAAAAAAAAAACTTTATCATATCACTAAACTTATACCAGTCCCTTCACTACAAGGAGATGATCCGGAGGACGAGTGAAAATTTTACTATGAATTTTCTTCCCCAAGGGGGGAGATGTAATAAAATAACTAGGTACTTACCTATACATTTTATTAAGTACTTACAAATAGTACCTACATAAAACAGTTACCACCAGATGTCGCATGCGTCGCACAGAATTAAACAAAAGAGATCCGATAATATTATTAACTGTCAGAATCAGATAGATAGATAGATAGATATAAAAATTATTATAAAGATAAATTAAGAATAAACTTTAATTACAAAGCAACACATTGTTTATTTTATTATTATACACCCACTTTACATATTATTTACACTTAATTTTCAAAAGGAAAATATTACCACGTTATATATATATATATATATATATTTATATATATATATATATATATATATATATATATATATATATATATATAAATATATATATATATATATATATATATATATATATATATATATATATATATATATATATATATATATATATATATATATATATATATATATATAAATATATATATATATATAAATATATATATATATATACATATGTATATATATATATATATATATATATATATATATATATATATATATATATATATAAATATATATTTATATATATATATATATATATATATATATATATATATATATATATATATATATATATATATATATATATATATATATATATATATATATATATAAATATATATATTTATTTATATATATATATATATATATATATATATATATATATATATATATATATATATACATATATATATATATATATATATATATATATATATATATATATATATATATATATATATATATATATATATATATATGCATTCTCACATGTGTAAAAGACGTGCATATGTCTATTTTAATTGTTCCATAGAATTGTAGAGATTAACATAATTTTATTACAGATAATGTTGATAATACTTTCTTCAGGGAGCTGGTTTACGCACTACAGTTTATTGTTGACTTTAATAATAATATTTGCTGAAATGATGCGTTATGAGAATCATAGAGCAATAACAGTCATTAAGAAGACGATAATCAGTCAAGAACTAAGTAAGTTTACGATACTAAAAAAGTTATACAGGAAAATTCATTATGATCTTTTTTAATGATCATATAAAATGGTTGAACGCGTCATCCAAAATTAGATCATTAGAATGGATGTTCCAAAACGTAGTCTCGGACAATATTTGAAAGATATTATTTGAAAAATAATAAATGTTAAAAACTGCTTTCTACGATGAATATAATGATGTAACGATAAATTTGAATTTTTGGACTTTTATAAGAATTTAAAAAATGAAGGCTATAATAATTCATAGTCGAGTATATAAAATATATCGACCCATTCTCGCAGATCGTCGGCGTCATTACTAAATATTTGTATTTTTACTAAATCTGCTTTAAATGAATATAAAGTATATAACACATTAGATCGATCCAAGAACTTTCTAAGGATCGATTATATTACGTAGGTATTTCATATTTATATACGATTCACACACTAGATACATTATGAGCCTGTTGTTTTAATTTTCAGTGCTGATGTATTTGTTTATTTGGCCCTGTGAACAAATCAAAATAATTCATTCGTAAAGTGGTGAATCTCACATAAAGCACACGTTTGGCTTTTATTTTATTTCATAATAATAAAAGGTGAAAAATTAAACTTGTATTTTAGGTTATTACCACCGAACTCGTCTCGTTCTATTGGAAAATCAGCTGAAAAGTAGACCTTGTTTTATATCTGCTTGTGGAATATTCCCGGTGGATGCAACCTTAGCCTATAATCTGGCAGCAGCAACATTTGCCTACTCAGTGATATTGTATCAGCTCCAGTAAATAATACTCATTTACAACATTTTGAATGTGTCCAAATACTTGTTCACAAAGTCTGGTTTATCTCCAATTACAGGAGTTATTTTCATATTATTTTTTGACATCTCATCAAAGATGAAAAAACTCAAACCAGCCTATGACGGTCGTCAGCCCCGTAAATGCCCAGACTTCCATATTCTTCTTCATCTTTGATGAGATGTCAAAAAATAATAATACTCATGACAACGAGGGTTAAATAAAACTTATGTATGATGAAAAGTAAATAAATATAGTTATGTAACGATTTAGTTTTGTTATGTTTTGAACCCCTCATTTTGAAATATTAAAAGACCTCAAAAGTACTATTTATTTTACTTGGCATGTTGAGAATTCATTTGTATATCGCTCATACCTTTCAACAACGTCAAATATCAAAAATCGACAATTTTTAGTTTAACATGTTTTCGGAATTCCCATAAAATGTACTATATCCCAGCAAAAGTGGCATATTTTTAACTTAATATTTACCCGCTACAGGGCAGAAAGTGTTGTTTTTGCATTTTCTAAGAAAATTTATTGTTTAATTTTTTTTTTAATATCCTAAATATTTTTCAAATGCAGAAAGAACCTTCAGAGTTTACCTAAAAAGATCTGTTGCACAGTAAAAAGTTCAATAAGTGGCTTGATGTTTATTTTTAATACATTTAATTATTTTCTTAAACATTAAAAACGATCTCCTGAAAAATCTAGTTTTTTTGCCATATGACGTTGTTGAAAGGAGTGAGCTATATGTACATACATCTTATATGAAATGTATTAATTGAGCAATGTTTAAACACGATATTGTAGTGAAAATAAAGTAAGGATTTCCATACATTTTTCAATACATTAAAACTGTCCTAAAAAAAACGTTTTACGCTAACAATCAATGGGTATTTATTTTCTTAGTGACACTTGACAAGTATTGATAAAACATTTGAAAAATTACATTAGTTAATTAATAAAGGAAATGATGCCTCTTTATAATTTATTTTAATTATATGAATTATATTTCTTTCTCGTGTAGCTTGTTGTATCAAACATTTTGTTTTGTATTTTTTTATTGAAACGGTTTGACCCAGTAAAATTGAGTGTGGTATACTACATTATCAAATTTTAATCTGTGACGTTCATATATCTCAATTCGAATATTTATATATTCTTATTTCAACTCAAAAATATGGCTTTAAATATCCATCACGTTTTTTTTCCCTTAAGCCTTATGTTTTCTATTTTTGGAGTCCAAAAGTATTCTTACGTAAATTTGGAACCAGTGCCCGATTCAACTCATAGTAAAATATATTTTATTATTATTCTCCTTATATCGAATGGGAGTTTTATTTACGGGATGCTGAATAGAATTGTGTACGGACATTATGGCTCGTTATTAACGATCACGCTTAACGAAATAATAGCTGATATTTTAGTGTATTGTATCAGCAATGCATCAATTGTTTCGGCGCATTTTGGTAGAAGAAAAAACGTAGATCTTTTAAATAATTTTGTTAAAATTGACGAAAAATTAAATCTTAATTCAGAGTGTTTTACAAAGATGAGGTATTATGTTATTCTTTCATTTTTTGTGGGCCTATTTATTGTAACGCTATTTGTTATTACTGATCTAGTCATTTGGTACCAATATTTGGACTTTTTCAATGTTGTAACTTATTTCACTATAGTTGCAATGGACATCTACACATTCCAATATTTGGTTGATATTTGGATGGTGAACTTTCGCTTGAGGGAGATAAATTTTCTTATTAAGTCCTTTGCGAATGGTTCTGACATTGATTGCCCAGTGAATGAAACTAATCAAGCTGATTTCAAACCAACAAATTTAATTATATTTAATAATTTAAAAGAATCACTCGATAAAAAAGGGTTAAGCAATATACATGGTGATTTTAAATATAAACTTATAAGTCTTATTGACTTGTATGACAAACTCGCTGACAATGTAGATATAATCAATTCGACAAACGGATTGCAGGTACGTTTTATATCAATCTTACATAATTAAAATGCAATTGTTCGTAATTAACCGATTGCTTTGATATTTTGACCTAATGCATGTGAATACGCGCGCGGTTTTATGTGTCCCTTTTTTAAGATTATTTTAAACCACAACTTTATTTCCGTTTTTCATAACGGGCCACTTAGGGCGTTTATGCACTACCCGGAATTTTACCGTCCAGCAGTCCGGTTTCGAAAAATGAAAGCGACCAAGACAGTTTAGCGTGATCAAATTAACGCGCAACGTGTTCACGCACCAATCAAGAGCACCGATCCGAAGAAAGATGGACAAGAGCACAAGTCAATCCAAGACAATCATCGTTATAAAACGCTAACTGACGTGCCAGACGGAAAAAAATCAGTGTAATTCCGTGTAGTGCACAAACGCCCTTAGGCCTATGAAATGGTATGAAATAATATGCAATTAAAATATTTGTGTATATAATAATTACACAAAGATTTCTCTATACACAAACTGTCATTTTGCTATGTTTTTCATGATACATTTGTGTGAATTAACTAATATTTTAGCCAGATTTATGATATTTCCAGGCATTATTGACAATCGCTTGCAGTTTTGTTTACTTTTTAATGAATATCAACACTTGTGTGTTCAATATTGACCTGTTGGGCGTAGGCGACGTATATGTAAGCATATTTTTTTGTTAAATTACCGATTTTGAATTAATTAATTAAGCTTGTTCAATATCTGCATATGAACTTTAAAGGTTGTTTAAAAAAACATAATTTTTCATTTGAAAGAACATAAGTAATAACTATTCAATTTTAAATAGTCAATGACGAGTAAAAACGTTCACAGAATCTCAAAGAAATTCACATCGAGATTTATAAATTATAAATATTATGCTCATTTTTCGCATACGGTTTGATTCTCGAGTTCCTTTTTTTTGTTAATCCATATCAATTCCTGGGTTAATTGATAAATATTTGAATTTTGATAAATATGTAAAACCTTTAAAATATTTAAAATAAATTATGTTTTGGATTGACATTTCTTGGTGAAATTCCATACTATATAATGAAAGAAGAATTAGCTTTAATCTACTTTAACGTTTTCCGATTCCAGTCTGATGATGCTGGTAATTACGAAACTCGGTCACTAGTTAAATAAAAGAAAAATGGAAAAAATCTGTATAGATGCTGATTTATATATAACATGAGGAAAATTTATTGAAAATTGAGAAATATGTGATATTAACCAAAGTTATTTCGTACATTGTAAAATGGAAAAGATAGAATTAGTAGCTTAAATATTATAAAAAAAAATTCAAAAATGAAATTTTTTTTATGTAATTTCAATGATTTGAGTACAATTTTGTTCATGCTTACTTAATATTATAATTGTGAATCATTTTATAACTTTTCTTTTATAATAAATTTTCCATTAATGACACTGAGGGTTTATTAATTTTTCACTTCTCCAAGGATAACGATTTATCAAATAATATAAACCTGTTTTCGACTTTTAATGAATTAAAGCCCTTTTGTGTATTTTTTCAGTTCCCCTACACAATTCTTTCTTCTGTGATTTGGTATTTTCATTTCGGAATGCTGATAGGTGTTTTAATACGGTTTACAGAAAAAATGATGTTTGAATGCCAAATGATACGAATTGTAATCAACAAACTTGTATTAGTTAAAAAGTTAAGTAAGTGTATACGGTCATGGCTTGTCTTTTTTAGATATTCAACGTAATATATATATAAATATATATATATATATATATGTATATATATATATATATATATATATATATATATATATATATATATATATATATATATATATATATATATATATATATATATATATATATATATATATATATATATATATATATATATATATATATTTATATTTATATATATATATATATATATATATATATATATATATATATATGTATATATATATATATATATATATATATATATATATATATATATATATATATATATATATATATATATATATATATATAATAATAATAAAACCCTTACCCGCAACCCAATGGTGCATAGGGCACTGCGTCATATAAGCGCAGTGTTATCTTGATCGTTTACACATAAAGGAAAGGTGATCAGCCCTCCGATTCAGGTACGAGTCCAGGGTAATATTGATTAAATATTACAGTGAAAAAAATCACTTATATTTATTTTACCCCCCTTGGGAATCGAACCCGGGACCTCCAGAACGGTAGCTGAGCGTGCCGACCATTACACTACGGAGGCGGACGCTTATATATATATATATATATATTTATATATATATATATATATATATATATATATATATATATATATATATATATATATATATATATATATATATATATATATATATATATATATATATATATATATATATATATATATATATATATTTATATTTATATATATCGTCCGCCTCCATAGTGTAATGGTCAGCATGCTTGCCTACCGTTCTGGAGGTCCCGGGTTCGATTCCCAGGGGGTTTAATAAATATAAGTGATTTTTTCACTCTAATATTTATTCAATATTACACTGGACTGGTACCTGAAGTGAAGGGCTGATCACCTTTCCTTCATGTGTAATCGATCGAGATAACACTGCATTTATATGAAGCAGTGCCCTTTGCACCATTGGGGTGCGGTAAGGGATTTATTAAGTTTTTAAATTTTGAAATATGTCACAGGGCAAATGAATGCTAAGGATATGGCGTGAATGGACTGAACTTTTTGTAGATCTTCGGATTCCTCTCAGAAGAATAGTTACAACTGTAATGTAGAGTTTGCAGTTTACAACAGCAAATATGTATTTATATGTACACGCTGTGAACTGTTATGTACTGCGTCGTGAGATTAATCACATATCTAGCAGCTCCGAAAATTTGAGTTGTAACTTATGGTTGTCATGGACAGAATGGTGAATGTTGCACGTTTGTAATGTGAATACGTAACCAGCCTGTGAAATTAGCCATAAGCCCTGAAAATACCTAGGCTTATTTTTTTTCTCATTTTTATTGAGATGCTGTGACAGGTGTAGTGGCGTTGTTGGGTAGACGCTCGACTGCGAAACTAGCGTCGCGGGTTCGATTCCCGCCAATTGCAAAATAAATTCAGGAAAGATTTATTTTTAATTGGTCTGGGTGTTTGTGATGTGTTTTCACATTAACCTCTCCTATCGTTACTATTCTACCAGGTAGACAAGCCTTAAAAAGTAGAGGCTTTGCGGGTTATTCGTTTAAAAAAAGTCAATATGTAAAAATAATATTTTCCTCATTAAATAATTGAAATATTATCTTCCGTATGGAATTGCAACCCTGATAATGCTTTTTTTATCTTAACAGTGCATGATATGAAGGTCTCTGATAGTTCTTTAAATGCAACATTGTAAAAACACTTAATTTGTTCCGTTTCATGCTTAAAAAAAATCATTTTTGATATTGTATTTTTATAGGTGAAAGTCATCGCTCTACACTATATCTTCTGAGCAACTATATATACAGTAGGCCCTGTATATTTACTGCCTGTGGACTATTCTCAGTCGACTGCACACTCTTATACAGTTTCATAGCCACGATAGCTGCGTACACTGTCATACTATACCAAATGAAGGGACAAAGATTTCCAGATGTTTAAACGGATGACAATTAAAACCATGCAACACTTCATCTCTGATCGGGAGACCTCTTTAATCCAAACGAACTAACCAACCACCACCTTTAATAAGTTTATATAAAAAATCCTTTTGAATTGCATTATATTTCCAAAAAAATGGAGTTAAATGGAATTTTTTTGAAAATAAAATAACGCACATGAATGTTTTTCAAACTTTACAAACTTTTTTCAGTTTTTGAAAAATTCTCAAAATATATAGAAATAATTAATTATAATTTTATACCCAATACCAAAAATATTGTTATATTTTAATAATATCGCCTAATTTGCATTCATGCGTGTCCTCCTAGACAGATTATTGCGGCATTATTTTCCCTATACCTGCCTACCCCTGCGGGGAAGCGGCTTGATAGTTGGTTTGTAAGATAATTGATAAGTTTCTTCAAATAAAAGTTCTGAGTATGTGAAAACATCACTAAAAATGTTTCATTTAAATTTTAATAAAACGTTTGATAATTTTATATGCAATGCTAAGCAAGTAAAACAATCAAGCTTTTTATTAATATTATCAGGGATTCCATTTTTAACACAGTCCCACCTTTATGGTATTTAATTTGAAATATTACACTAGTATTGAAAGTATAATTAATTATATATACTGAATTTAAGACTTGGGAAAACACTTGACTGCGAAACTGGCGTCTTGAGTTCAATTCCCGCAAATAGCAAAATAAATTCAAGATAGATTAATTTTCAATTGCCTGCGTATTTGTGATTTGTTTTTTAAATTTACCTTCCTATGCTGGACGATGTATTACATCTACTCTAGGCAACTAGAAACTTCTGAAATGCGAATGCTTAGGTGGTCAGCTGGAGTATCCCTTAGTGACAAAATAAAGAGTTCACGCATTTGTGGAAACCTGGAAGTAACAGACATAAAGTAGGGGAAAAACAAATTAAAAAAAAGAGAGAAAAATATTTATGATTTTTATTATTTACAAAAATACTACAATTTCATACTATTTCTGTGTACCTAAGCGGCTCATTATTAAAAAAAAGGCATCAAATTGTGGTAGAGTGGGTTCGAACCGAGAAACTCTTGACTCAACAGCCCGTGACACTTACCACGGGACTACAACCCGACAAAATTAAGATGGTATGGTCACAAAGAATGGAGAGAATCTGATCATATTGTGAACCAGGCAATCGCCATGGGTCTTCCTCGAAAGGCATCTAGAGGACGACCAAAGGATTCATGGTTGCTGCAGAAAGAAAACACGATTCAAAGGCATGGGTCTAGGTAACGTTACCCAAAATAGAAGGACTCATAACCTGAGGATTTGGAGAGCTAACTCCAATAGTCTAAAAATACGATCAATTGGGATGAAGCCAGAATAAGAAGATTAACAATCATCTTCTCTATCCTTTTTATCCTTACTATCCTACTCGCAGACAAAGATTTGAATCTAGAGGCTTTTCGGGATATCAAAAAAAACTTATTTCACAAAGCGTATGTAGTACGTACATTGACAGGCATTTTTTATTAAGAAATATCTTCCAAACAACAAAAGTACATAGACTTATGCAGGGTCGAGGTTTATACCCATGAAGGCTCAGCAAGAGTCTTTCGCCCCGTTCCTCGTTAAAATGTGTATTTACATATTGTATTTACACATTTGTGTAATGAAAGCTTTTTGACTTACCCTTCTAAAAGCAGATTCCATTTGTATAAATAAATACATATTTAAAATTAAAAAAAAACAGTGGATTTCATGGGAAGAAACCAAGATTCGAGTGCAAAAACACACACAAAATTATGGTGAGTAAAATAATCTGGTCAAATTATGAGTTGCAAAAAAAATTTAAATATTATTTTCAAGCACCTTCCAGTTGTAAAATAATCCTTTAAAGATCTTGCATTTATCTCAATAAAAGGGTCTCTGCTAATTTTTTTCTCAAACAAACCGTACATGGATTCAGCGAACTCAAAAATAATAGTATAATAAAACCCTTACCGCACCCCAATGGTGCATAGGGCACTGCTTCATATAAACGTAGTGTTATCTCGATCGATTACACATGAAGGAAAGGTGATCAGCCCTCCACTTCAGGTACCAGTCCAGTGCAATATTGAATAAATATTAGAGTGAAAAAATCACTTATAATTGTTAAACCCCCCTGGGAATCGAACCCGGGACCTCCAGAACGGTAGCCGAAAAACAAAGCGTCTATATATGTATGAGTTTTTTTAATCAGTGTAGTTGACAATCATGGGTAGAATGGTGAATGTTACACTGTGTATATGATATAGGTCATAATTCTTGTAAATACCTACATATGTTCTGTGTTGAAATGTCAAAATATATTTACAAAAAATATATAATTTTTTAAGTATGTCCAAGGGTTCATAAAAGCTTTCAAATTCTTGAAAAATATAATTCTTCTTCTTCTTATTATAGGCCTTGCGGCCTGTTTTTAAGAGGGATTAGCCTCCTGCGACGTCGATTCCCAGCTATCGGCCCATCTCTTTGGTGGTCTGCCCGGGAGTCGTCTGCCATGGGGTTGGCCGTACAATGCGATGTGGGGGAGTCTGGATGGTTCCATTCTCCTCACATGCGCATACCATTGTCTTCTTCGTTGCCTTCCCCACCTAACGACATCTTCGATCTCGCATATTTCCCTGATCTTGGCATTTCTCAATATATCTCGAAGACTCTTGCCTTTTATGCTTCTCAGAGTCTTCATTTCTGACACTCTAAGCGCGTTTTTTTATTTTATTATATATGTTAAATATATAATTAACCTACATAATTAATTGTGTTTATAAAAAACATCGATTACAAGTTATTTGTTTGTTTGACTTGTAATATTTGATTGATTGCTTAGTTGCTTAGACATAATATTTTAATGGGGAAGTGATGAGAAATCATTATTATAATTTATTATTATCGTCATTCCATTACCCATTTTTGAGCAGTTTTTCTCATCACTCTTCTGTAAAAGGAAAAGAAAGTCTAAATTACGGACTAGTAGAGTTTAAATAATTGTTATTAATATTTAATATTACTCTACGCCGAATATATTTACTCACTTTCATAAAATAAAATGGCTTCAAACGATGATCATCCTAAAAATAAATCAAAACAATTAAATCTTGTATCGGCACTTTACCCGTTGAATTGTGTTTTCACTGTAATTGGTATTAATAAATATTCATTTAAAAATAATAGACTTTTACAGAGGAGATTGTGGAATAAGCTTTATTCGATCGTCGTGTTTACTGGTTTCACAATCGCTTGTTTTTGGATTACGGGTAATTTTTTTGGCAAAACCACAACAGCCCCAATTTTATCGCAATACGCAGATAAACTTGGTTACATATTTTCTTTCATTTCCGTTATCGTACCTGTATTTTTATGTACAATTTTATATTCAGAACAACTGAAGAAATTCCTTGCAAACCTAGAGTACATCGACAAACTTCTAAGGATTCCAGCTGAGTATTACAGAAAAATCAGATCAAATTCGCTGCTGGCGTTTTTACTTTTGAACATATACACATTTGCCGTTATTTTGTCTGACATCATAGCTTGGCTAAGCCCTTCAAACAATTATTCAAGAATGTTTGTAATGCATTCATCAGTGACGATTAGCTCTTTTTTAATGTTTCAATATGCTATGGATATTTGGATGGTGACATTTCGGGTACGAGTGGTGAATGCCTCTCTGAGTGACTCGATGGAAAATTTTCAAGGACAATCGTTCCCTGATTTCAGTCCTCAAAATGTGTTGCTCCTAAAGAGATGGAAAGAAGCTAAGGCTCTCATGAAAATATCGAACTTGGGTAAAGATTTCAGCAATATAATCAGCAGTCTTACAAAGGTATACGACAAAATTGCTGATAATGTGGATATAATCAATTCAGTTTATGGAGTCCAGGTAAAAAAAAAACAGATTGAATATATTTAGTACATATTAAGCGAAAATGTCTCGAACATTTAATACTGAATATTGATAATGTTTTTTATTTATTGTATTATAAAATAAAACATACTTCATACACAACGTATATAAGAGGACAAACATGGACGTAAGACATAATGATATTATTAAAGAAAACACTTGTTTTTTTACCACTTGAGTTTATTTTATGACGACTAGTTTCGGAAGCTAAGCTTCAATCTTCAGGTCTAAATGTAAACTCATCATCATCATCTTCTAAAGGCAGCGCCTTGTTGTGTCAGCCACTTGTCTCTGTCAGTCGCCATCCTCTTGAGCTGCGAATAGGAGGAGACGTCCATGAGCCGCTTCAAATCCTGGAAGTATGAAGTTCTTGGGCGGCCTCTTGTTCGTTTTCCCAAGATTCTTCCTTCGAAGATGCCTGAAACGAAAAAATGTAAACTAAAACATAATAAATAATTAACTGTTCTATAAATAAGTAGAGGGGTAAGTTAGGGGGAGGGGGTTGATCAAGAGAGATTGAAAATAAATGAAAAATGGAAAGCAAAGGTGAAGAATTTTGAAACAATATGTGAACTCAAGTGATAAAAACCAAGTGTTTTCTTTAATAATATGATAATGTTTTTAGTTATTTTTAACCGCCTTTGAATTCGGGTATCTAGTTAACATTACGTTATTTTGTCTGTTATTGAATGCGTAAGATTTATTTTTATTTGGTAACTTATGTCATATTAAGATCTCATATCTTATGTTTTTAGGTATTACTGGTAACCATTTCTTGCTTTACGTGTACTTTGATGGGAATCAATTCTCTTATTAATATAAGGTTAGACGACACTTTCCAAAACGTAAGTAGTTTTCAAAAAATAATTCTTAACATGTACTTATCTAACAAAAGCTAGCAGCATCCCTAGTGCTTTAACCATTGCTTCTATTATATTCTCTTTTTCTTATCATATTATACCTGGACCATGGGAATAGAGCCTAAGTGAGGTGATCTCCATTATTTCGGTAGTGTAATGGCAAAGGGGTGTATCTGTAAAAAATTATTTTCTAAGTTTGTTCCACAAAATGTCTAAAATAGTGTATTCCATAATCTGACAAAAGTTATATACTTTAGAGATATATGATATAGTTACAATACTTTTTTTAGTTGTATTGAGATATGTACACATAAAAATACATAAAACAAATGAGTTATTTAATTTCACAAGTTTGTTTTTGCTCTCCTGTAAAATTTGGTCTGAGACAGATATACCCCTTTGCCTTTACACTACCGATTTGTGAAAACTGATTTAAAAACACAAAAAAATTGTGCTCCATCTGAAAAATATATACATTTATGTTTAGACGCACAAGCTATTCCACGCAACGCGTTGCTGTGGTTCAGTCTGGATTATGTCTGGATGGTTTATGGTGATATTTTTCAGACTCTTCTGTATTATGAGAAAATAATAATTATTTATCTTAATTTTTTAAATATGTTCAGATTAAATGTGCAGTAATTTGTTATCGATTGAGATTTCTCGTACAAAGTATAAACCGAATTCTCTTTATTCCATAAATCTTATCCACTCCATTAAAGTTTTGAACATCAAACATCTTCATTCAAAATTGATCATTCAAATAAAAATATTCTTTAAACTAACTACTGTATACAACTAATAATAATAATAATAAAACCCTTATCCGCACCCTAATGGTGCATAGGGCACTGTGTCTTATAAACGCAGTGCTATCATGATCGTTTTACACATGAAGGAAAGGTGATCAGCCCTCCGCTTTAGGTACCAGTCCATGGTAATATTGAATAAATATTACAGTGAAACAATTACTTATATTTTTATTTTTACCCCCCTTGGGAATCGAACCCGGGACTTCCAGAACGGTAGCCGAGCGTGCTGACCATTACACTACGGAGGCGGACAACTAGACACTAAAACACTAAATACAACTAGACTTTAAAAAATAAAGGAAATATTAGTTTTTTGTGTTCAAGAATTCTTTATTTTTCAGGCTGACAACGCGATATGGTCCTCAGTGATTTGGTGCGTTTATTTTCCATTGAATCTGGCAATAGTGATATTTTTCATTGAAGAGATGCTTTATGAGTACAACAGAGGAATAGTCATCTTGAATAAGTTGTTATTAGATCAAAACTTAAGTAAGTTTATTTCCTCTAACTCTTACCCGCACCAAATGGTGCATAGGACATTGCATCGCATCGATGTTGCATTACATTGCATTTGCATTGGTTCAGTACCAATCAAGGGTGATATTCAATCGATATTAGAGTGATTTTTTGACAAATACATCAATTAAATTATAAATAGATAGGTCACCAATTGATGAGGTATCATTAGGGATAATTGATTATTATCAGATTTGTGAACAAGTATTTGGACACTCCAAAAATATTGTTAATATCTGGTCAAATTAAAAGCTGAAATAATAAAATGAAAAGCACATTTTCTGGCGTTTCTCATGTATGTGATTAAAATCCAGGATTGGGAATTCACCGACAAATAAAAGAGTTTCTGTTCAATAAAAAAGCTTTCCTATCACAGCATAGATGTCCCTAGTGAAATTCTAGTGACTCAAGCACAATGTTTCAAAATTGGATCATATATATAAAACTTCCAAGAATTTGAGTAGTATGGTTGTCAATCATGGGTAGAATTGGTGAATCATTTAACCAGCCTATGATGGTCGTAAGCCCCGTTAATGCCCAGACTTCCATATTTTTTTTCACCTATGTTGAGATGTCGAAAAATAATACAACTTAGTACACTCAAAAAAGCAGTGTTTGATTTTAACATTTAAATACTTTTTTTGTTTGCAGGAAAAAAATACGGATCTGAAATATCTATGTTGGAGGGCCAAATGAAGTCCAGACCTCTTGTTCTAACCGTTTGCAAGCTATTCTTAATCGATGGCTCCTTGATGTACAATTTTGTAGGAAGCATGGCTACATATACAGTCATTTTATATCAAGTCAAAGGGAATAAATGAACGCATTCATATGTTAGATTTATTTAAATGATTCTTTGAAAATACAAACTTTTTAGTTTGAAAATAAATTGTGTTTGAAATAAAACGTCTTATGTTATTATTCCCGTTATCATCTACATTGTTTGTGCAACGTGATTTCGCATACTATACACTTTTATGTAAGTCCGTATTCTTTATTCTGGTTGTTTCGTTTTGATAAAAAATATATTTGACACTGTCAGGAGCAAAATTATATATAAATGTATATATATATTTATATATATATGTATATATATATATATATATATATATATATATATATATATATATATATATATATATATATATATATATATATATATATATATATATATATATATATATATATATATATAATATATATATATATATATATATATATATATATATATATATATATATATATATATATATATATATATATATATATATATATATATATATATATATATATATATATATATATATATATATATATATGTATATATATATGTGTATATATATATATATATATATATATATATATATATATATATATATATATATATATATATATATATATATATATATATATATATATATATATATATATATATATATATATATATATATATATATATATATATATATATATATATATATTTAAAGTATATATAAATTAATATATACGTTTATCCATAAAAAAATCTATGTTTAAAATCTGAAATCAGCGTTATTACGAAGATTTTTTTTTATATGGATACCATAAAGGTTCTTGAGACATTAAAAACGACAGGTAGAAATGAAATTTGGCCGTATAAATTGATATGTTTTTTCATATGTGAGTTCTAGCCAGGTTCTATGGTTGAGTTGAGTAAGCGTTTTTGTTTAACCGACCCTTATTTAAATGCGAAAACTTTTTTTCCTTGTTTTTAAACGGATTAAAAATATAAATATGTTACAAGAGGAATAAGATATACCTACTATAATATGTAAAGTAATGAATAAAATAATAAAATATTACATCAATTTCTTAATTGATTATAGTAATATGGCACATGTCGAAAAACCGTTCCATTAATTATAATCAATTATACTAATAAAAAGGGACATTGATTAATTGAACAATAATTTATCCTTTTTTTGGAATTCTTTACGATTGATTATATCTATGAATAATTAATAAACACGATTATTCAAGGGTTTGGATATATTTTAACTGAAATCACTTATCACAATATATGTTTTGAATACTGAAAGCATTAACTTTGTGGATCATATTGATATATTATTTCGAGAAATAAAAATACTTTGTGTTCTGATCCACTCACATTTTTATTAACCAACTAGTTTCGGCAACAACCTGTTGCTCTCTTCGGGGTTAAATTTATTACCCTGAAGAGGGCAACAGGTTTTTTTTTTAATATTTATTATTGAGTAATAAATTAAACCCTGAAGAGGGCAACAGGTTGTTGCCGAAACTAGTTGGTTAATAAAAATATGAGTGGATCAGAATACAAAGTATTTTTATTTCTCGAAATAATATATCACAACATAACTTGAATTTTATTTATCAAAAAAATAAGTTGATTATTTTTTTTAAAATTAAATGTTCAGTTGTCTCCTATATTTCAGAAATTCATTAAAAGTGGTTATCAATCAAGGGTACAATAATAAATGTTGCTCAATGTATACAGTATCAATCACTCAAACAAACCAGTAAGAGATCATAAGCCCCGTAAATGCTTCCGTATTCTTCTTTACTTTTGGTATGTATGAGATCCAGAATTTGGGAACAAAAATTAAGTCACATTAAAAATATTGTGGGTTTGAAAACCGCGATTTTTTACAAACTGAAGAAAATATTTAATGCAATTTATGTGCTGATTAAATTTTTATAAAACTTTTATTTATCAAAACCTGACAACGCCTTTAAAGACGTATTTAATGAACGTTAATATTCTCTACGCTGTTTTTACTATTACGTCAGTTATCTTCCAACCAATGGTGCATAGGGCACTGCATCGTGTTGAAGCAGTGTTATTTTGATCATTACTTACATGAAGGCGAGGTGATTACTCCCGTGCTTCAGTCACCAGTCCAGGGTAATATTAAATAAATATAATTGGGTAAAATCACAAATATTTACTATCACCACCTTGGAAATCGAACCCAGGACCTCCAGCACGATAGCTAAACACGCTAACCATTACACTACGGAGGCGGACAAAAAGTCAAATGTCAGTTATCAGTTGAAGTAACTTATGCAATATACTAGTATTGATCCCAAATTCATAAAAATTAAAGTGGGAAAAATGCAAGGCGAAGCGGCGATTATTTTGTTAAAAGTTGCTTTCAATTCAATTTCAGTCAATTTGCTTTGCACGGGCTATAAACGATTTTTAATACAAGAGTGACTGTAGTAAAAAACATTAAATTTTACCCGAACCCCGATTGTTTTAAGTTCATCATTTATACCCACGGGTTAAAGATGGTTAAAGCAAGTACTTTAGGGTGTATTCATAGAATCAAATTAATTACATTTTACCCTCAAGGTAAAGAGTACAAAAAGCGACACTCTAGCATTGAAAGAGTGACCAACGACGAAGTTATTTATATTCGATTTAGCCTGGATGAGATAAATAATTTCAATAATTGATTTTTTTGTATCGTTTATAGTAAAACCGCGAAAATTTATTTTAAAACCAAATACCACAGAAAGAAATATATTTGTTTGAATCAGTAAAGTTTTTCATAACTATCTTACAGCTTCAACCATATAGAAAAAAAGATTGACCCATCAATTAAATCAAGTTAATTTTTCATAGTTATCATAAATTAAATAGTGTTGTCTAAGCACGAAATGAAAATGATATCTCCCATAGAAAATGAAGACAATATTGATATTCATAACGCATTGGCACTGATAAATATGGTGTCGTTCCTATATGGAACTCAAAAATATACGTACAAACGAGGAAATGTAGAAAGAAGAAATCTGTTATGCAGAATGTACTCAATTATATTGTTTTCATTACTGTCTTTATTGTTTATTTCCACGTTGCACTCTAAAATTATCCGGAACTTGAAAGCATCCAATATTACTGTAATAATTACGGACAATCTCGCGTTTTTAATGACATTTTTGGCTGCAGTTAGTGGAATATTTTTTTCCTTGAAAAACCACAGGCTGAATATCACATACATTCAAAATATTAAATTTGTTGACAAAATTCTGTATATTAGTCCAAAATGCCATTTAAACGTGAGGGCGGCAATAAATTGGGCATTTTTTGTGTTAAATTTATATATACTGTTTGTAATTGTCAGTGACTTTGTAGGATGGTACAATTCTTATGTGTATGAAATATTTATAATGTATATTTCGATATTTTACATGGATTTCATGGTATTTCAATATGCAGTGGATATTTTACTCATTACATTTCGTCTGAGAATTATCACAAATCAGCTAATAAATACGCAAGCTACGAATCTACAAACATCTACTGATTTTTCTCCGAATACTATTCTAACTAAAAGATGGAACAAAACAGATGACATTTTAGACGAAAGTCAAAAAGAAAATTTTGATAGTAAAGTAAACCGACTGTCTTTGGTTTACGACAAGCTCGCCGATAATGTAGAAATAATGAATTCTACTTATGGCATCCAGGTAAACATTATTTTATATTAACAAAATTTTGAATGTGTCCAAATACTTGTTCACAAATCTGGGTTTATCCACTTAGATAATTGGTTATCTTTCCATGATTTTTTTTATTCGTATTCTTCAATCATTCATTCAAATTCTGATAAATAAAAGCTTTCCCAATCCAACTATGATGGCTCTAGTGAACTAACATGAGCAGTGTCATGAGATTGATGATATATGTAGCAGTTCCAAAAAAATAGTAGTGTGGTTGTCAATCATGGGTACAATGGTGAATGTTGCACTGTGTAACGTGATCACTTAACCAGATTTATACAGGTCAAAAACCCTGTAAATACCCAGACTTCTATATCTTCTTCATCTTTGTTAAGATTTGTTTTTTTAAAGTAATATTTACATTAATCATCATTTACAGAATACTGGATAATAAAATGTAAAATAATATCTTACCCAATGAATTCGTATAAAACATACGTAAAACATATCGTGGGTGTACTGACAAGAAACTTTTACTCGAACATATAGTATGGAATTTTGACTTAATGATGCAGTATTATAAAGTTTTCAACGTTCTATCAACTGAAAAAATACACTTAATAGTTTGAAGTGTCATATTTTTGTGGTTTAAAAAGTAAATGCAATTCTAAGTTTTATAGCGGGCATTTTATTCAGACATTAAATAAAAAGGATTATCAAAATAGGGATTTTAGAGTTACCGTTTTTTGCCAGGATACCAACGATATATTTGTGCCATACTTTTTTCCTAGGAATAGCATCGTAAATATCTTTGTTTTCTACTTGTATTAAATATTATTCAAAATGGCCGTTTCAAATGATTTTTGTTGCATTGTGTTCATATTATGAACATTTTATTTAATACCAAAATGTAACATGTTATTATTTTTTTGTTTTTCTTCTGTTTACGTTTTTTATTGGTCTGTTCTGTAATGTTAGTTAAATTTTTTCAAATCATTATTACAGATTTTAATTACAACTATATCCAGTTTTTTGTCGAGTTTGACTGGAATCAATTGTATTTTCAACATCGAACAATTTAATCTCCAAAATGTGAGTAAAAATATTTTTACTGAATAAAAAGCAAATATTTTAATGCAAATGATTCATTCATAGCTTATGAAAAGATTGATAATGATAAAGAAAGGAAAGTGAATTTTTGAAGTAAATACAACGACTTGTAAGTAGTCTTTTAAAAATATAATTATTCACCACATAATTTATCGTCCTTTCAAAACATTTTCAGACAACAATCGCCAAAATATCTTCAACAAGCTGGAGTTTTCATTTCTTCTTTATAATTCTCGTAATTGTTTTCATTGCTGAGATGTTGAAAAATGAAAACAAAAGTGGAATATTGGTTATCAACAAGATACTCCTTGATGATAATATCAGTAAGTTTACAATATTTATTTTAATTAATACATTCCGAGTGTCAGAAATGAAGACTCTAAGAAGCATATCTGTCAAGAGTCTGTCAGTTTTCAATACAAAAAAATATATTAATCGAATAGAATCTATACAATCAAAATTTATATCATATTGTAATTTGAATGAATTTATGAATTTACCCAAGATAGGACGTAGGAACACTGCTGACCTTATTATAATTTGAATAATTATGTAGATTGCCCAGAGCTTTTATCACTTTAGAGTCTCGGTAGAGGTTTCTGGTCTGAACCAGAAACAAATCTTGATTCAAAATCCCTAAAATGCATACCAAGTCCTACCGAAATTCATTTTTGAATCGAGCCTGCGATATTTAAAATCAAATGCTTAATGAAATAGACATCAATAATGTTTCTGTTGGTATATTATAAAGTATATAGTTATACTTATGTACATGACAGTTCTTTTAAGCTTACTTTTAAATGAAAACCTGTAATTGGAATTTAAATTATTTTATTGTTTTATATTTTGTTATTTTTTGTATACATTCTGTCGGTTTTCCAACAAATAAAGAGTCTACGAGATGGAATAAGGAATACGAGGATAAGGGAAATAGGAGAAATGGAAGATGTCCTTATAGGTCTGGTAGGACGTTTTATATAAGGTATCAATGAATGTCGTTATCTGATAGGACGTTTTATATAAGATATCAATGAATGTCGACATCTGATAGGATGTATTGTATAAGGTATCAATGAATGTCGATATCTGATAGGACGTATTGTATAATGTATCAATGAATATCAATATCTGGTAGGACGTTTTATATAAGGTATCAATGAATGTCGACATCTGATAGGATGTATTGTATAAGGTATCAATGAATGTCGATATCTGATAGGACGTATTGTATGATGAATCAATGAATATCGATATCTGGTAGGACGTTTTATATAAGGTCTCAATGAATGTCAATATGTGATAAAACGTATCGTATAAGGTATCAATGAATATCGATATCTAGTAGGACGTTTTATATAAGGTCTCAATGAATATCAATATCTGATAGGACGTATTGTATAAGGCATCAATCAATATAACATGGTGCTGAAAAAGGATCTCTGATTTCAGGAAACTTCTACCAAGGCGAGCTCAATTTTTTGAAAAATCAAATAAAAACAAGACCTTTAGTTTTGAGTGCCTGTGCCCTTTTTCCAATAGATGCCACCTTGGTCTACAGTTTTGTGGGTACTCTGGTCACATATGTTGTTATTTTATACCAGATGAGAATCTAAATCCTCATTGCTGTAACTGTGAAAAAGTAGTTTAAGTATTCCCAAATAACACGTGTACCATGTAACAGTATATTTCACCATTTAATTCAAGCCACCAAATCAAATTTTAAAAACCCTAATCCGTACCCGATTTTTGCTTAGGGCAGTGCATTATAAAAACGCAGTGTTATCTTGATCGTTAACATTTGAAGGAAAGGTGATCAGCCCTCCACTTGAGGTGCCGTACAGGGTAATATTGAGTAAATATTAAAATGAAAAATCATTTTTATTTATTTGATCCCCTCTGGAAATCGAACCCGGGACCTCCAGTAGGTTAGACGAGCGAGCCATTACACTACGAAGGCGGAAAAAAATCACATATAATTTTATGATATTGTGTGTATTTGAACAAATTAGAAACTGTTGTATGTAAATGTATTTTATTATAAAAGAAATAAAGTATTGATAAAATAAGCATGACTATTATTTTTCTGCGAATATCTTTTTTATTACTATTTTTAATAAATTTTCATTGTAAGTAGCTGAGTATGTCCTTAAAAATATTTTGTGTTATTAGTTGATTGATGGGTATAATTTAAGGTACTAAAGAAAACGACAGGTCATTTTATACATAATAAGGGTTGGACGATTAATGTTTTTTTTAAAGTACATTATAATACATTGGTTTAATTTGTCAAAAGTAATTGATTACAACTATGGTGCACTCCTTTTAATTTATAAAAAATGTGTTTTAATTTAAAAACATATTTTTCTATTGTTATCATCAATAACATATGTCACATATGTATGTATGTATGTTTGTACATGTATTACTAATTAATCAAGTTGACATCACATTACAAAAACATATTCAATATTACTGTATATTTTGTAAACATATGATGATAATTGTTATTTAGGGTTTTCACATGAATTTAAGCAAGAATATTTGTTTAAAGTAAAACCTCGATGTAAAGGACTTCTTTTAGCTTTCTTAATCTAACCTAGATGGCGGTTGTAAACTCATTTGTACTGCGTCATGAGATTGGCCATCTAGGAGTTCCAAAAAAATTAGTAGTGTGGTTGTCAATCATGGGCTGAATTGTGAATATTACAGTGTGTAAACTGATCACTTAACTTGTCTATGCCAGGTCATAAGCCCTATAAATACCAAGACTTTCTTATTCTTCTTCATCTATGTTGAAAAAAATGCAATAAAAAAGTCATTTTTGTGTTCTTACGATATTTTTAAATACGAGTTTGATAGTCGTGTGTTTAAAAATAGGAACCAAGTTATGGCAGAGTGGGGTGTTAACTTTGGGGCCCCTGATTTAAATTTTGTCGCAATAACTATGAGACTCAACACGGATTAAAAAAAATACTCATTTTGATGCATGATAATGGAAATTTTAACTACAGAATAAAAAAAAAATCTTAAATATGCTTTATATTTATTAAAATCGTATTTTGTTTTAAGTTACTTAAAGTAAAAAAAAATATATTTAAATATTTTAATCTTTGATAAAATGTATTTGTCACGTGCCAGCCCTAACATTCCTTCCTTTGTAAGTTGGCATTAGAAATGTATTGTTATAACTATCTGATGTTGAAGTAGATTTTTGTATTTATGGATTCTAAACAGACAAACGTTTCGTTAAAGAACACAAAAATGCTAAAGCAACCAAAAAATAATTCAGACTTAAAAAATATCCATCACGCTCTGGCACCGATAAATTTTATGTCAAGTATCTATGGATCTCAAAAGTATACATTCGAAAATGGAACAGTGGAGACCAAGAAAGTTATCAAGAAAATTTACTCAGTATTGATTATAGTTTTGTTGAGCATATATTTGGTTTACAATTTGAAGTATAAAATAACACGCGAATTGAAATTTTCCACTTTCACTGTCATATTAACAGACAATTTTTCAATTATTGCAACGTTTTTATCAGCTGTTTTATCCATAACTTTTTCTTTGAGTAAAAACAAATTGAGTATTAAACATGTAAAAAACATTGAATATATCGATGGGTTGCTGAATATTCCTTCTAGATGCCATAAACACATGAGATTGACAATCACTTGGGCGATCGTGCTTCAAAGCATGTACATAATATCAGTGACACTCGGTGATTTTGTAACATGGTATAGTTCTGCCGTTTACTTTATGATAATACTGTACATTTGCTTGTTTTATGTGGATTTCATGATCCTTCAATACGCGGTCGACATATTCCTTGTATCATTCAGGATGCGAGCTGTTACGGCTCAGTTGATCAACGAAGGAGAGAAAAGCTCTAGCGAAAATCCTGTGGACTTTTCTCCCAACAGCATTATGTTTGCTAAAAGTTGGAATCGAATGAGAGAAATTTTAAGTAAAAGCAACATCCAAGAAAGTTATTCTCAAAAAATATACAGACTATCTTTAGTATACGATAAACTAGCGGACAATGCAGAAATAATTAATTCCACTTATGGCGTCCAGGTAAATTATTTCCTTTGTATAAATTTATTAACCTTTCCTTTCCGGTGCTTAAATAAAATGCGCGTCCTGGTGTTGGGTAGTCACTACACAATAAAAAATTAGCGATCAGAAAAATACGGACGTTTATAGCTAATCCCCTTAATTAATTATAAATGAAGTAAAAAAAAGTAATAATTTAGATTAATTTGCTGAAACCATTAAAAATCCATCTGGCGACGCTCACGGAACAAGCATAATTCCACTTTTGTCGGAAGCACAAAAGCTACTGCTGCCTGCCGCTAGCCCGCTTGCCGCTAGCCAGAGAACATTGAGCTTTGAGCTCCTCAGGCTTACACAGTGCAAGTATGCAAGAGTGAGATGCGAATATAGTGTTGCGGTTCCCGTACACTCTTCACGAGCTGTTTATACGCGAATTTGTTTCCGATATTCACAAAATACCTCCGATGCACCCGATAAATTCTGTATTTATTAATTTTATTTTTTAAATCAATGCGTAAATATGTTATGGAGGAATACCTAAAATCTTAGGCTTATATTTAGTATATTTATAGAGATATTATGATTATTAGAAGCAATGTGTACAAGGTACCCAACACCGGGAAGGGAGGGGTAACGATAAATTGATAAACAGTTTGTTAATTATTTGAATCTTTTAATAAAATTGCAGATTTTAATGTCGCTGGCTTCCAGTTTTTTGTCAACATTAACAGGAATTAATGCAACGTTTAATATTGATGAAACTCTCAACATAAAAGACGTTAGTATTTTTTCTTCTTCTTGAAAATAAGTTTAAAAATCTAATACATAGAAGGTATAAAATCAATTCTGAGTTGATTTTTCTCATGTATCTTTTTAACATTATGAATAACAAGTTTGATGCATTGATTAAATAAGTAAGGTTTTTTTTTTATTAAATATTGGAAATAGCATTAACTTTTAAACTTAAAAACAATTAGAGATACAAATAAAAGGTTTCTATTTTGCACTCTTAGTTTAAACCATAGGGGGCCAACCTTTTCAGCAGCCGAGCCAAATTTTAGAAATGAGATTTCTTACCGGGCCGTAAGACAAATTCTGGTTTCTTTTCAGGGTACAGAATTTGATAAGATGCTTACCAAAAATTTCTTAACCATTTCGCCATCTCAATACTGCTTCGATTTTTTGCTAGTATCATGGTTACTGCTTAACTAGCTTTTACTTAGCATTTTGACTTTGAGTCGCTCTAGTAGTCGGTTATAACAGCTTGTTTTCTTATCAATGTGTACTTAAAAGTCCATCGCAAAATGTTGTGATTGTTTGTTAACACGAATATACCATGGAAGAAATTGCGAATAATGAGATACTTCCATATATGAGATATGATACAAACTACGCACGATGGAATGTTCTTTTTGTGGTTTTATGTACACTTAAAGAAATCATGTGTGAAATGCTCTGCTGGTCACAAATAAACACTCGGGCCGCGGGTTGGCCACCCTTGGTTTAAACGTTAATTTCCCCATATAACCAATGCATTGGCATTGGTGAAAAGCATAACATTTGTTAAAATTTTATCACGTATTCCGCAATTCTATCAATGTATTTTTAAGTTATCGATTGAATTCGATCTCATAAATAGACATGTTTAGTTCAGCAATTTTATGAATGTTTTAAGAATTATGTTTTTAGACAATAATATTTTTAGACAATGGCTGCAAAGATTTCCACAATAAACTGGTGTTTGCACTTTATTTCACTACCTGTGGCTATGGTAATCTTCTCTGAGGGAATGATGTATGAGCATAGAAGAGGAATAATTGTTATAAATAAACTATTACTTGATCAAAATTTAAGTAAGTTTAATTAAGATTTTAACATATTTGTAACTATTATTACCCAATCATTTTTAGTTACTTTGAGAACATTATTTTGCAAAAAATATAACTGACTAACTTTAAATATACTACGATATTTTTTTATTACAATGTATCTTAACTTGATATGAAACATGAATCATTTTTCTTTTTTTTTTGTAGAAAAAATATGGAAGTCTGAGTACCCAGAGCTTACGACTAGATATTTAGCTGGTTTAAGCGATCACTTATAAAGTAATAAAGTAATCGCTTAAGTCAGCCAAACGCCAGGTCGTTGGTCATGGGATGATCAGACTTCTATCTTCTTTCATAAAAAAGAAAGATCGATGGATGTTTCGTATCAATTAAGACACCTTTAAATTGACATCTCATCGGAATAATACGAAATGTAGATTTTTCATTATTTATTAATATTTTTTATTACTTATACTGTGTTATTATTTATTTAGTAATTATTTTCAGTATTTGCGAATCACACAATAGAAAGTAATCACTCATTTGACTCACATATACTTAAATTATTATACTCAGTTACAAACAAAGGTCAAGTCATGAACAATTTAGAAAAAATTAGAGATATAAAAAAATTAACTTCTGATAAAACGCTAATAATATGCTTTATCAAAATATGTCACCATTATTATGTGTGTTTCCTTTAACAAAAAATCCCGTTCCTTAACCCCTTCTCTATTTATTACACTACCAACCTCTTTATATACCTGAATAATTTATTTTCTCGTTAGTTTTACTATTCACCAGTAGATGAAAACACCTGTAGTTTTCTAAACTGGTCGTGTGTAATGAAATAAAACTCATTAATTACATTTCATTTGGTATTACACAAGTGAAATGTACTTTCCAAAAACAATATCAATAATGTTATATAATTTTACATATTTGCTTTTTATTTCAGGAAAGCATTACAGGGATGATTTAATATTATTTGAAAATCAGTTGAAGTCAAGACCATTAATTTTGAGTGCATGTGCCTTGTTCCCTATAGACGGTTCATTGATTTATAGTTTTGTGGCTACTATGGCCACATATATCGTCATCTTGTATCAGCTGAAAGGAAATAAACAGGAATTGACTTAAATTTAAAATTTGGCAAAATGATTACAATATTTTTAAAAAAATTTGTAGGCAGTACAAAGATTTGGCCATAGCCACAAATAAAAATCAGACGCTTAAAACATATCTGAATGTAGTAGTACCAAGTCAATAGGCATTTGTGCGTGTACTTATCATATAAAACAACTTTATTTAAAAAAAAATCATATAATATTATATGAAAATAACTCCTGTAATTGGAGATAATCCAGATTTTGTGAACAAGTATTTGGACACACTCAAAATGTTGTAAAAAAAATCACTTATTTTCTTACCAAAGAAGTATTTTTACGAACCTCCATGAATCTATTACCGTAATTCGTTAATTTTATCGATTTTACTAAGAATTGAAATATTTAGAGAGTTGTAAATGAATTTTGAGTGATTAGTGTAAATATTAGTATTAATAGGGATTTTTTATTATTATATAAATATAGCATTTAATATAAAACGTCATTATTTTTACAAGAATGTCAAGAACAAAGGTCTTACTATTAATAATTCTAAGTTCTTTTAGTACAAACAAACAAACAAAAAATAGTTACCATAGAACTAAAACTGGCCAAGTCTAAAAAAGTAGACATGATTAAGCTCGTATAATCCATTAATTCTGTATTAAGAAATTGACATCAGAAACAAGTATACCATACATAAAAATAACAATGTTACTACGATATTGTAAATAATTTGAGAAATAAATTCACAAAACGTGAAATAGAAATTTCAAATATTAAATTAATATTACATGGTCACCCTTAGAAGAATAAGTTTGTGTAGTAATGAAAATTTAACATCGAACAAACAGTTTAATTAATCGTTTAGGATCAATTCAACGTCATCATGAAACGGAATTGCCAGAAAGATTCATTCGTTCCGGAAAAATTAAATATTGTTTACATCTTAAATTGTTTGCAACCGATATTTTTCATATTTGGTTTGCAAAAAGTGTCTTTCAAAGGGGACACTGTAAAACCTCAGATAATTGGAACAAAAATTTACGCATTTCTGCATTGGATTTTCCTGTTGGGTTTTTATTTCTTATGCGCGTCCACGAACGATAAAAATATCGATGCGGGTATAAAAATTTCGTTGGCGTTTATTAGCCACATTCTTTCAATAATACTACTGCTCGTTGCTCTGGCATCCACTGTAATATCCGCTTTTAGATCTAGATACCACTTTAAACAAGTAAACAATATATTGTTTGTCGATGAAAAATTACGAATTCCACGCGATTGGTACGTCAAAAGTCGACATAAGATCTTGGGAATCTGTTTCTTCACCATTTTTTATTTCGGAATTATGACGTACTTTGACTATAACATAACAAGGAAAGCCAGGCGAGATCACCTTCAGTACTTCTTATACTGTATGTGGATTACTCAGATTGCAATGGTTTTACAATACTTGTTAAATATATGGATTTTAATTCACCGTCAACAAGTTCTGACTGCACAGATAATTGCATTAGTTATACCGGCATTGCTAGAAGAAACATCAGAAGTTGATTTAGAGGGTGAAGAAAGTGACTTTTTACCGATAACTGAATTATTTGAACTTGGAGTCAAGAGATTGGCTGTAGTTTATGACAAGTTAGCAGATAATGTAAATATAATCAATTCGTCATTTGGAATACAGGTGAGTCAATAAGTTCATACACTCACTTATGTTTATATATATATATATATATATATATATATATATATATATATATATATATATATATATATATATATATATATATATATATATATTATATATATATATATATATATATATATATATATATATATATATATATATATATATATATATATAAATATATATAGGGTAGACTGGGTACGGTTGAAACAATTTTGCTTATATTGTCCATAGTATTGCTCTTTACAAGTCAAGCGATGATGAAGATGCATTAAATACAAGAGCATGTTTCTGTCTACTAATGGGAAGTATTATTTCAGTACCCGGTGTGTTATTTTTAGTGGCAGATCAAATTTAAAAAATATATCCGATTTGTTTTAACCGTCCCCATACCAGGGGCAGTTGAAACAGTGATTGGGGTCAGTTGAAACACACGCAAATAAATCAATATTTAATATTATAAGACGTTTTATTCATTATTTATTTACCGCATGACAATATTAATCAGTCTAAATATATGTAATGAACAGAAACAACTAAAAACAATGGCATTAAAAAAAAACAAATCGAACGAAAATAATCTGTGAATAACCTAAAAGGAAACACTTCTTTCATTTTGATTAGTCATAAATCAAGCGAAAATGTAGCTTTGGGATCATTCCGAGTCGCACTTGTGGCAAACATAGCTAAGACCACCTTTTGTGCAGTCTTCTTGAGCCCACAGTTTACAAGTGGTGCACTGTATCCACTTTTCACCGGATCTGCTCTCTGAATACAGTGACAGACAAACAAGAAAATAGCACTCGTCCTCTTCTGATGATGATTCCTGCTGCGTATTATGATTATTTTTTCCTTTAACGATCCTTCTACTTTTTCCTCCATACAAACTTTTATGACTTACTTAGTTTTCATCCGTTTCAACCTTATTTCATGCTCCTTTCTTATCTCTTCTTTCTCTGTTTTTTTTAGTAGCTTTATTTTGCAAGCTCCTGCTCCTGCTCATTATTAAAAACTTCGTTATGGAGTTCATATCCCATTTTCTTCTTCACCAGATGCATCTCGCTTTCGTATTTATCTAATGAGCGAACAGTGGTTTAATCCATGCTTCTCCGCCGCTTTTCGCAGTGAATCTCCTGCTTTAACCTCCTCATAAGCGTATGTATACCTCGACAAGTCGACATCCCCTCTCGAAGTCTTTCTTGCGCGTACTCTCGGCATCTAGAAAACAGGAAAACTGAAAATCTGAAAAAATATGTTGTTTCAACCGTACCCACAAAAAATGTTTCAACGTCCCCAACCCCTCCTTTAGGTGGAAAACAAAAAAAAGTAATGTTAACAATAATGGCACATTAAAACTAACCACTATATCGTATTCTACAAGCTTCATTTCAAACATGAAATCATACTCAATAATATCGTTTCAATAGAAACCGTAATAAAAGAAAAATTCTCAGAGCAAAAATACTTACTTTTGGTTATCAAAATACAATAGGACCTCCTACAAGCAACTGCACCGTGTGGCGAGCGATGTAACACTGATATTCGTGTTTGAACGTGTTTGAACTTCACCCTACCGCATACGGTTTGCAAGATATTTGCTCTGTTTCAACCGTCCTGTGTTTCAACCGTACCCAGTCTACCCTATATATAAATAATATATATATATATATATATATATATATATATATATATATATATATATATATATACAGTGCCCTATGCACCATTCGGGTGCGGATAAGGGTTTTATTTTATATATATATATATATATATATATATATATATATATATATATATATATATATAATATATATATATATATATATATATATATATATATATATATATATATATATATATATATATATATATATATATATATATATATATATATATATATATATATATATATATATATATATATATATATATATATATATATATACATATTTACATATAAAGGTTTTTTGGTAACCCGATATGTTCCCGGCAGGACGAGATAGTCATAGTGATAACTATGACTGTTTTTTGGTATTTTATTGCTTATCAAGCTTTGTTATTAGGTCACCTAAGAATAAAAAAATATTTTAAAGGCATTCAATTACCCACTTTTTTTATTCTGTCACTAACGCCCAAAAATGTTTTTTTTCATGAATTCTCTTAATTCCAAATATCTCAAAAACTATTAACATTCGGCCATACATTGTCCTACTTTAATTTCTTGCATTTGCGTACCCTTGCTTCGTCCTACCGAGAGCACATCGAGTTACCAATAAACCTTATTTATCATAAGTACAAATAATTCTTGAAGAGTCCTCATCAGATCTACAAGAGTTAACACTTTAAATCTTGATGTAATTTGTGATGATGTAGCATAAAATTCTGAATTTTAATATCAAATTAATCAATGTTGTGATGTATTATATTCCTACAGATATTAATGATAACAGCAAGTTGTTTAATCTCGAATTTAAATATAATCAATGCCGCCATGTCTATAAATCAAATGTTCGCAAGCATCGTAAGTATATTTTGAACATACTTAATCAAATTAATTTTAAATTCATTGTATTTTTTTTTAACCACCGATTTATAGTCGAAATATATTTAAAACAAACTTATACATATTTTAAAACATATCTTTGAAAAACTATAGATGAGATTGTGAATATAAATAATCTTATAAAATACAGAAATATCTTGTTTGGATAAATTAATAAATATATATATATATATATATATATATATATATATATATATATATATATATATATATATATATATATATATATATATATATATATATATTTATATTTATATATATATATATATATATATATATATATATATATATATATATATATATATATATATATATATATCCTGGTTCCAACTCTAATGTTCCAACTTTATGGAAGTGAAACATGGAGTTGGCAAAAGAAGGATGAAAGTAGACTGAATGCAGTCGAAATGCGATCTCTCAGAAAAATGTGTGACAAAACGATGTATGATAGATGTGCGAATAGTGAAATAATGAAGGAATGCAAAGCTGAGATAAGCATTATCGATAAAATTAAGAAAGGTGTGTTGAGATGGTTTGGACATGTGGAACGAATGAGTGAGGAAAGAACGGTAAAACAAATTTATGAGGCGAATGTTAGTGGGAAAAGAAGCAGAGGAAGACTGAGAAAAAACATGGCACGGTCAGGTATACCAAATACTTGAAAGTGGTCAGGTTAGGAGTCGTAACAATCGGCGTTTATGCATGAGGAGATGCATGAACGTGGAAGAGGCCAAGAATGCTTGCAAGGACAGAGTGGTGTGGCGCTCTATTCTCTCTGCCTACCCCTGCGGGGAAGCGGCGTGATAATTAGTTAGTTTGTTAGTTAGTTATATAGTATAAAATACATATTTATATTTAATCAATTATTACGATTTATTTCTAGGATATTACTACGGTTTTAGCAATGATCATCTGGCTTGTGAATACAAGCTCCCTCTTTCTTTCATATGTCATCATGGCGGAATATTTAAAACATGAAAATGGTAGATGTTTGATAACTATCAACAAACTATTAATATTTGATTTCAAGGGTAAGTTCAACCCTTATTTAATTTTATCTCTCTCCTATTTCCTGTTCATTTTAGATGTAAATATAATTTTTACATCTTTTATATGTATTTGTCCGCCTCCGTAGTGTAATGGTCAGCACGCTCGGCTACCGTTCTGGAGGTCCCGGGTTCGATTCCCAGGGGGGTAAAATAAATATAAGTGATTTTTTCACTGTAATATTTATTCTATATTACCATGGACTGGTACCTGAAGCGGAGGGCTGATCACCTTTCCTTCATGTGTAAAAACGATCATGATAACACTGCGTTTATAAGACACAGTGCCCTATGCACCATTGGGGTGCGGATAAGGGTTTTATTATTATTATTATTTATATGTATTAGTAACTGTAGAAATCCTTTTGATTATTGTTACATTAAACGTTGCGAGGCCGCGTAAGAAACACTGATATCCATAGCATGTGTAAGACGGAAGATATCGTGAGGTGGGGACGACAACGATACGACAGGCGATACTGGAATGAGCATGTTAACAGAATGTCAGAAGACTGACTCTATCGCCCTTCAAGGAAACCCTGAAGGACGTAGACCCCCAGGCAGACTCCAAAAAGGTGGAGAGATAGCTGGAAGTCAACATCCCATGAGTGACAAGCGGAGGCACAGACAGATCCTTAGAATCTTTAAAAAGAAGATGAAGAAGACGAATAATATGGATTTATCATGTCACATGAGAAAATAACTGTTCTGCGCTATATAAACCTTTTATTTATGTTCGTATTGCATGAAGACTTTTGTCATATACTTTGAGTATATGACAAAATACTATTGGTACAGTTCCTATCATTTATTTTTACATTACCTTATCAAAGGACAAAAATCACGATGCTAATATAAATTCATATTGTCACATAAGAAAATAACTGTTCTGTGCTTTTTTTTATGGTTCTTACCTTATGTTTTTCTCATTTATTTATTTTAAATATACTTCTTTTGCCTTTTTATTAAACCTGTATTGTTTTTATAAAATGCCGTGTATTAGTATTGGTTATTTAAAAAGAAAGTAATTTTATTATTTGTGTTCCAGTCTTGTTTACCTTAATTCCATGTCCTAAAATGTGAAATAGAAATTACTCGTCGGGAATATTATATTTATGACTAATATATGTTATTTGTTTTGAAAAAAAAAATATATATATGGACCCATAATGTTAGATAAGAAAATAATTGTAGTACGCTGTACAAACCCATTTATTTATTTTATGTATTAATTTTAAATCAAACACAGATTTTTTGAGTCTACTAAGTTTATTTATGTTCGTATTTTGTAAAAAATTAAGTCTCATAAACTCGTATAGTTTTTCTGGGTAGCTAATTGACTTTTGTCGGTTTTCAGATAAGGAAAGCCGTGCTCGCCTGTCTGCTTTTGAGCACTTGGTTTCTTGCAGACCGCTTGTATTGACTGCATGCAACATATTCCCAGTTGATGCAACTCTCATATTCAGCTTTTTCGGGACTATTGCCACCTACACTGTCGTCCTTTACCAATTCAAATATTGATAACCCATTCTTCATGAGAATTCAATCGTTCATCACATCAAAAGAAAAATCCTTGTCAATATATATGAAATTGGAATTTATTTCTTCTTTTATTGATCAGAAATACTTAAGCATTATATTATTTATTGATTCGGTATTAACTTTGTGGAATGACATGTTGATTATTTTTTAAATTTTTCAATTTATTTATATATACGACTAGTTTTGAAAACTGTTTAGAAGTGTTTAATTTTTACAAATTATAAGTATTATAACATTAGGGACGTGCATAAATTCAAATGATTTTTTTTTTAATTTTTAAATTGGACATATTTTATGATTAAAATTGTGTTAAATAAAGTAATTAATTAGACTCTAATGAAAGTACAGTAGATGCAAAACATCACTGTATTTTTTATGTGTAATAAAACATTTTTTCCCCTATTATTTTTTTCCTTTTTATGAAATAAATTTCATGCAAAATTGGTGGATCATTTACATAAAATAACAGTTATTTGTCATTTAATTAATTGTTTCGGTAAGAAATATGTCAGTTTTTTATCATCAATTCTCATATTCTTTGTCTATAATGAATTCCATTAATATGAGATGTTTGATTGTATTGATTTAACGTTTGGCAGAATTAATTTATTCTCTAGGGTGAGGAAAGAACAAGCAGTTTTTGTATGAATTTGTGTAAAACGAGTAAAGATTTCTAGAATTTTCTTATAGGTAAACCTCTCAATTTTCTAAGATTAGAGGCTATGCGGGTGAATCCGTAAAAAAAAGTTTTTTTTTCATTATAGACATAATTACAAATTACAATAATGTGCCTTCACTGAATTTTTCAATGAGAGTATATTTAAAAATATTTATTTTTATAATTAAAATGTTTTTTTATTGTTGTTGTAAAATATGACAGGCCGAATGATGCGATCTATTTAAGATCAATCCGCTCTCATTATTAATTTATTAGCAGCTCTCTTATATAAAGTTTCTATTTTTGGTGACTTCATATTTTATGGAAGTAGGTTTAACAACTATCATGCATAGTAATCAAAGTTTTTTTTTAAACCAAAAGAGGTGTGTGTTACTGTGTTTAACAATAGAAATTTATATTAATATAAGTAATAATATATCCAAAATTTGACTATGACTAAAGCCTCCCCCCTATTGTCCTCATTCATACTGATATATCGTAGTCATACAGGAGAAAGTGACCAACTGCAGTTTTTACAAAAACGTGATTATCAACTGTTTGACATCTTACTAGCTTAATACTGCCCTGAACAAAATCCCAGAGCGATTTTAAACTTGGGAGTATAATATTTTGACTTGTTAAAAATGACTAACTGCATTGATGTTCATTTTCTTTACAAGCAAAAGTGACCAAGTGACAGTTGGACATTATTGCTTATTGTGACAATTTTCAACACAATGAAGTTATTTAAAGTTTTGTATGAAACATTTGACATTTAAATATTTCTAGAGAAACAAAGTGACTAAATTCGAAGTCGAATGGCCAGTAGAGGTAAATTATTGATGAAAATGTGTAAAACTTAAGAAAGAGTGATCCATATAATGTACATGAATTAAGATTTGACGATATGTTAGATCTCAAATCTTCTTCCAACCCTTATCCGCAACTAATGATGCATAGGGCACTGCATCATATTGATGCAGTGTTATCTTGATCGTTACTTACATGAAGGCAAGATGATCACTCCTGCCAAAAACATGACAAAAAACTCGATAAAAATAAAGACAGCGAAATTGTTTCATGGCTGCAAATTAAATGCTTGCGATATGAGCACACTAGACCAGGAAAAAATGCATTTGTATTCGTACAACGAAGATTTTAAAATCCTGTCAGTATTTGGGTGAGGATTTCCAGTAATTTTTCCTCCATTAAATTATTTATACAAAGAAGAACTAAGAAAAAGAAGAAAGATTTGCTGGTGATACTGGTGCAATTTCACGGGAATAGTATGGGTGGCACATCACTTTCTGTCAATATTAAAGAAGACAGAGCACCAGAACCAAACTTAAATTTTAAGAATCAAAAGTGGCTATCTGAAAATTTTCCTAGATAATTGTCTGGAAAAAGTGACCAAATGCTTTAAGTAATTTTAAAAACTTTAGGATGAAAATTTTCTAAAATATTATTTACTCATTTCAATATAAGCAAACATCTCTTTTCACACAAAAATAATCACAATCGTGAATACATTATTTCTTTGTTTTTAATTGATGACAAAAGTGTAAAAACGGTTAAATGGCCCTCCTGAACATTTTACGTTTTGTCAGTTGGTCACTTTCTCCTGTACGACTACGATATATGTATATGTATGTATATGTGACTGCTAAATCAATTGATGGAGCTTGAAAAAATATGTCCATTGGGATATTTTCAATAATTATTTAAAGGGTTACAAAACATTTTTTCATTGATAATTTATATATACTGTAGCATTTATATTTTGTGCCAACCCTATTCCAGTAATCAATGAGAATCGAACTATAAAAATCAGTAAAGTTCATACGATATGTAACACTCTGAAATGTTATTTTCAGTATAGTATTATAGATTCAATAACCAGTTCGTCAAGATGATTTATATGAACAAAAAACAAGGACAATTCCACCAAAACGCTTCAGATACAATAAATATATATCACGCGGTGGCGCCGATAAATTTTATATCATTTATTTTCGGTACGCAAAAATATACGTATGAAAATGGACACTTGACACCCAAGTCAAAATTTAATCGACTTTACTCAACGTTGGTCGGAATATTGCTATGTGCATATGTGGCACACAACGTGTCATTAAAAATTAATCGGGAAATAAAATTTGCTTCATTTTCTTTGCTAGTAACTGAAAATATTGCTATAATCGTGACATGGTTACCAGCTATCTCTTCGATCGTGTTTTCTTTGAACAAGAACAGATTGACCATCAAATTTATCGAGGGAATAAGATATGTTGATAATCTTCTCAACGTTCCCACCATACACTTTATGAGTTTTAGAACCAACATTATTTGGGCGATGGTTCTTCAAAACATCTATACAATGTCTGTCATACTTGGCGATTACATAGTCTGGTATAGTCCTGTTATCTACGAATTCATAGTTATGTACGTTTGTATGATTTTAACAGATTTTGTGGTTCTTCAATACGTTGTGAACATTTATCTGATCACATTAAGGATGCGAAGCATCACGGCTCATGTATTCCAACTACGCCAAATAAGTTTATATAAAAATTTCGTTGATTTTTCCCCTAATTGCATTCTGTATACCGAAAACTGGAGTCAAATGGAAGAATTTTCAAAGGAAAATAACGCATATAAGAGTTTTTCTGATAAATTATACGAACTTTCTTTAGTTTACGATAAGCTGGCAGATAATGTAGAAATAATCAATTCTACTTATGGCGTTCAGGTAAAATATTATAATTTTAAACAATATTTTTAAAAAATGTTACAATAATTTCGCCTCTTAATTCATGCAACTCCTCATATAGGTACACCTGCCAATTATTCCACCTCTTGACCTCTGTCACTCAAGTATTAGATCTTTCTTTCTTTCTTTTTTCAACTATAAACTTTGTATTATTTTTTGACATCTCATCAAAGATGAAGAAGATTATGGAAGTCTGGGCATTTACGGGGCTGACGACCGTCATAGGCTGGTTTAAGTGATCAAAGTTCATATACAATATTTGGACACACTCAAATGTTGTATATAAACTTTGTTTTAACTCATAAATTTTGTTTTAATATTATTTTTTACTCATTTATCCACATGCCCAAATCATTTCAAGTACCTTTTTTTGATTTGATCGAAAATGCTTATCTCAGCAATCTTTCTTTATTTCACCATTGGAATATCTATTTTAAATTATTTTGCCGCATAATTATCCAAGAGATCGCATTTTGACTGCATTTTTCTTAATTTTATCCTAATTTTGCCAACTTCATTTGATTGAGATTCGCTGAAAGATTATTTATTTAATTTATATATTTGATAGATTTCAGTGCACCATTCACTATGTTACCAGCTTTCAATTAACTTTCTATATCTTTCTATTCTTAAAGAGCGCACTTCCCAAATATGCTCAGAATTTTAATGAGTTTAAAAAAGATTGAAAGCAAAAAACATGAACATTAAAAAAAAATCGTTGTTATTTACATTGATATAAAATTTCGTATAAAGTTTCTCTACTATAAACATTTAAAAAAATTTCATGCAAAAACAAAATAAACACATAAAAATAATAAAAGGTTTGAATTAATGTTGACTGTTACCACTATTTCCAGCTTTGTCATGTTTTATGTTTAAATCGTATTAATGTTGTTGTTTTTTTCACTAGATTTTATTCGCTGCCATCTCGAGTTTTTTGTCATTTTTAACTGGAATCAATGCAGCATTCAACGTCGATGAATATTTCTCCGTCAAACACGTAAATAATATTTGTACCTCCATTCAATGTGATACAAAATACGTTAATCTATATGTACTGATAAATATATGTAGATGGATCATCTGTAGCCTAAAATTAGTCGTTTTATATAGTTTTCGATCAGTTTTTTGAATGCCACTTATTTAAGTTTTCATATTTTAGGATTCTAATTTATGTTTCACAATAAAACACAAAAATTATTTTTTTCAACATAAAAAATTTTCACTTTACTAAAACAAAACAATTCTTTACATTGGAATTCCTAATAGATGAAATTATTATAAAATCAGATAATTTTGCATTAAAAAAGCAATACCCTTTTTTAAAGTAAAATTAAGTAAATGTTATACTGTTTTTAAAATGACATAAATTAAAAAAATACTTTTAAAATAACTTGCCAAGTTAGCGTCATATATTTTTTTTGTCAGAGTGGAGAGTCAAAGTCACCTAAAGATTTATTTTAAAATCATTGACCGGGCATTAATATTTTTTTTCACCAAGAATTGGTAATATTTTTATTGTAATCAATAGAATAGTTATTCAGTATTATGAAAAAAAAATAGAATCCGCAAATATGAAATATTGAAAAAATGGAACTCTAAAAACTGATCTCAGGCGTAGATGTTCGGGAAATTCATAAAAGTGGAAATATCTGGAAAACTAAGGCACTTTTACTAAGGTGATATTTTTTTGTGAGTCATAAGCTGGCTTAACACCCCTTAAAGGGACACACCGTATATATATATAAATAGATAAAAACTGAAGTGGTATAAAAAAGTTAAAAAAAAAACAAAAGTCTCTTTAATATAACTTTCAGAAAACAGCTGCTAAATTTACAACGGTTAATTGGTGCTTGCACTTTTTTTCACTGACGCTAGTAATGGTGGTCTTTGCTGAAGGACTGAAGTATGAAAACAAAAGAGGATTGGTCGTCATAAACAAACTGTTACTTGACAAAAATATAAGTAAGTGTTTTACATATTTCTACTAAAATATCATATTTTAATATAAACTAACCATCACGTTGCTTCTTCGTAGGGGTAGACAGAGAGAATAGAATGCCACACTAATCTGTTTTTGAAAAAAATCTTCACCTATTCTACATTCATGCATCTCCTCATGTATATTAGCCGATTATTCCGACTTTTGACCTGACCTCTTTCAAATATTTGAAATACTTGATCAGTTTTCTTCGGTCTTCATTTTCTTCTGTTACTGAACACATTTGGCTCACAAATTCGTTTTACTGTTCTTTTTTCACTCATAAGAATCACATGCCTAAACCATGTCAACTACCGTTTCTTAATTTTATCAATATGCTTATCTCAGCCTTGCATTTTATCATTATTTCACCATTCAAACATCTATCATACATTCATCTAAAAGATCGCATTTCGACTCCATTTCGCTCACTCCTTTCAACAACATCATATATCAAAAATCTTCAATGTTCAGTTGTGCATGTTTTTGGAATGCCCAGGAAATGTACCATATCCCAACAAAAGCGGCACATTTTTAACAGAAAGTGTTGTTCTTACGTTTTGAAGAAAATGTATCGTTTAATTATTTTTTAAATATACTAAATATTTTTCAAACGGAAAAAAAACATTCAGGTTTTACCTACAAAGATCTAGCGCACAGTAAAAAGTTCAATAAGTGGCTTGATATTTATTTTTAATACATTTTATTATGTTTTTAAGCTTTAAAAACGATCTACTGAAAAATCAAGTTTTTTTAAAAATATGACGTTGTTGAATGGAGTTAGCGATTAAGTCTACTCTTATCCTTCTTTTGCCAACTCCATGATTGGGTTGCAATCAGAACTTCATTTTGCTTTGCCAGTTAAGCATTTGTATTTGTATTAACGGAGTTCAATAAAATTCCAATATTAATTCGAAAAAAAAATACTTATGCTTTCACGCAGCCGATCACGCACTGAATTGTATATATTTGAGTACACACCCTTAAGCTCTTTATTTTTTTGTTTCAGAAAAACATTGCGGCGATGGGCTTATATTTCTTGAAAACCAAATAAAGTCCAGAACATTTATTTTGAGTGCCTGCACCTTGTTTTCAATAGATGGATCTTTGCTCTACAGTTATGTAGGTTCAATGGCGACGTACATAGTCATATTGTACCAGCTGAAAGGTGATAATAAAACAGGATAAACAAATAAAATTACAAATTAAATGTGTTCATATTTGTAAGATTTTTATTTTAATACTTCGTTTTCAACTCATTTCCATTTTGATACAATCTCGAAAACTTTTAACATAGACTTGTTCGAGAATAACCACAGTTACTTTTGACATTTCATCAAAGAAAAAGAAGAATATGGAATCTGGGCATTTACGGGACTGACGACCGTCAAAGGCTGGTTTAAGTGATCACTTAATACACGTGTAACATTCACCAATTCTACCCATTATTGACAACCACACTACTCAAATTCTTGGAAGTTCTATATATATATGAACCAATTTTGAAACATTATTCATGAATCGCAAGAACTTCATAAGAAACTATTGGTGAGATGATAATTCTTTTTGTTATCACTTAAACCAGCCTTTGACGGTCGTTAGCCTCGTAACAGCCCAGACTTCCATATGATTCTTCATCTTTGATGAAATGTCAAAAAATAATACAAAGTTTATAGTTGAAAAAAGAAACAAAGAAAGATCTAATACTTGAGTGACAGAGGTCAAGAGTTGGAATAATTGGCAGGTGTACCTTTATGAGGAAGATTACCATATGATTCTTCATCTTTGATGAAATGTCAAAAAATAATATGAAAATAAGTCCTGTAATTGGAGATAACCCAGATTTTGTGAACAAGTATTTGGACAAACTCAAAATGTTGTAAATAACCTAGTAGTTTGCGGCACTTGCCCTCCGAATAATGGTTAGTGGTGCATATGTATGTGTATGTGTGTGTATATGTGTGTAGTGTGTCCATGTGAGCGTATGTGTATGTGAGTGTGTTTGTTTGCGAATGAATTTTTATATATACCATGTATCTATTTGTGAAGACTTGTAATTTTCTTTGTGTTAATAGTTTTGTTTACAGTTTTGTATTTGTAGCTGTTGGTTTTCTTTAAAAAAACTCGAAACGCAGCTTAAAAGCAAATAAAATTGTTGAAATAATGCGTTTTTCATTTATTTAATGACCAATTGTATTCCAACCTCGTTCTGCCTTAAGGCGGGATATTCGATAGCCAGCAACTAATTTTTTTTTAAACCCAGGTAACATTTATCGTCAATTTATAATATTTTGTTTTAAATACTTAAAAAATGAGTGATTGTAAGTTAAAATGTTGAAAAAACTTTATAAAAATATTTTTTCCATTTATTTGTATTATAATAAAAATCAAATTCCAATATACATTTTTAAAAAAACACGTATGCGTGGAGACACGTCTGTCCCCTCACGCAGCCGGTCGCTTACAGAATCGGATGTTTGCGAGTACCCCCTTAGCGAGCATGCAACCACGAATTTTATATAATTTGGCCTTAGTAACTGAATGTAAAAAAAAATACAAATAAATATATCGAAATAACAATTATTATACATTGGTTTTAACATTTTAACATACATTAAGAACAATACGGAAGACTGGATATTTACAGGGCTTATGATCTGTCGTCGGCTAGTTAAGTGATAGTCACTTTACAAACGTGTAACATTTATCATTCTACCAACGATTGACAACCACAAAAAAGTCAAACAGTCAAACAAAAATGTAGAAATAACTCCGAAATGGAAAAATTATGAAAAAAGAAACATCAGATGTTTGTAATTAATGATTTTTTTTTTGTTATCATTCTAATCCACCTAATTGTTGTATTGTCAGACATTAATTGATTTTTTATAAAGTACTTTTTATAATCGAATGTGCGTCAACTGTTTCCCCGTTTTTAAATAATTAATGAGGAAACTATAATGGATGAGAGAATAAATTATCTATCTACTTGACGATTTGTCATGTGTCAGAAGTATTTGTGAAACTTTTTATCGTATCTAAGTGCTTCATTGTACCCTTATTATGTTGTGTTGACTCTGTATATTGAAATAGGTTCCAAAAAATGGTTAAAATATTATTAAATTTATAAGTATTTAGATTTAAACCTTTTGGCAACATATATATTATAAATTCCATTCATAATTTGTTCGTCGTAATATTTGTGATAGGTGTATCTTTTTCAAAACATGTTCAAAAATAAATATAATGAAAATCAAACTCTATCGTTTAAAAAAGTACTGGGGTGTAAAAATACTCGTATTAGTGATTATAATGAAAGTGAAATAAATGTACTTTATTTATTTTGGCCATTCCAATATATTCTTCAACTATTCGGACTTCAGACAGTGTCGATAAATGGAATGAAAGTAAAAAATAAGGGAAAAATCTCCAAAATATATTCAGTGTCGATTATAATTTTTATTTTTTCAACGCAACTATTTGTTTTTACGTATCGTTGTGTTACGTATACCGTAAATCTATGCTATTCGGTTATCGATGCACTATTCACTGTCATTCCTCCAATGATAATATTAACTTTAACAGTGATAAAATTTCCACCATATTTACTTAACTTTTTTAACAATCTTTTACTGATTGACTGTCATTTAAATATATCAGCGGAAAAAGTCTATGTACCAATGAGGAGAAAGTTAATCAGCGTATTAATAATCATATTCCTAATTACAGTATTGTCTTATGTTTACGATAGTATTGTTTGGAAAGGCGATTTCAGGATATCAGTTACTCCGTTGACAACTACTATAAAGGAAATTACAATAATAAAAATATGTCTTCTGCTTTTTCTGATTCGTGGCAGACTTGATGATTTGAATAGTCAGCTGGATAAGTCTAAAAGCAGAGAAACTAGGTTAATGTTACCTTTGGAAATCAATAAAATTAATCTTTCTGGAAGAATTGTAATTCAGGATAGATTAACTCAAGATTTGAGTAAAGAATTAGAAAATGATAATAACGAGTTAATAAGGTTGATGTTGGTCCTCGATAAAATAGCAGACAATGCAGAAATCATCAATTCGTGTTATGGAATAGTAGTAAGAATAAAATTTAGTTACTTTTTTGTGGTATTTTTTATAAATTACTTATACCAGTTTTTTAAATCAAATTGGACGTTTTACAAACCAAATTAGACGATATATTCTATTTCATAAAAAAGTAAGTACTTTTAGAAATATATTCCCAGTAGTACTCATGATACAAAATAGTATAAAAAAAATTTGTCTGAAAACTTCAGTACACATCGTACGCACAGATTATGACAGTGCGCCGCGCAGGCTTGCCAACTTGACGACCAACGAACTTGCTAGTCTTAAGAATAAATGATGTGGGCAGGTATTCACGCTGACAGTATAGGTGGTACTTATATGAATTCATTTTAGAAAATCCCACCTATTTATTTATAAAATACAATATAACTTTCAATTTGTTTTGTTAAATGTCTAATTTGATTTGTAAGGCTCCAAATTTAGTTTTATAACGTATTATTTGAAATGAAATATAATAAAATGTTATATAATAAAACAAAAACTGTTAAGCTTAATCCATCTTTCACCAGTTTGTTGATGAAACTCGGTGACTCGTTGAATAAAATACAAATTAAAAAGCTAAATAGTCTTCCAAGTCCAAGTTCGAATAAATTTTCACGAAAGTCTGTTCTAAACATATCATTTTAAAATATTATATTAATATAAAAATCGCATCATATTTATTAAAATCTCAATAAGAACTTTAATAGCTTTCTAAGTCTTTGTTTTATTCTATGTAGGTACTAAGATTTAAAAAAAGCCTTGAAATTATGAAAATCATATTTTTTATATTTCAAATCAATATTGATTTGAAAGACAAACAAATATTTATTTTTGATTTGTAACAAATGAAATTGTTTTTTTAATTTTTTTATACATGAGTTTTAACAATTTTTACAGTTCTTTACGACAACATTAACAACATTGATGACAGTTCTAGCATCTGTGAGTGAAGTTATCGGTTTAAAAGATGAGGTAACTTTTAATTGAATAAATTGGTTATACTTTTAGGGATTTTCTATCTTTGTGTCTTAAATTTTTTGCATGAAAAATAATGTTTTGATCGGGCTCAAATTTTTGTTCTCTAATTCTGGATTATGATGCACTTAGCTAAGATTTGGAGTTTAGTTTGTAGTACATAATTTTAATTTATACATTTTTCAAATACTTGATGCCATAACAAGGCGAAACAATTGTCAAAACATTTTATTTTCATGTTTTTCTTCACAATAAAATACAAATAAGGAGACATTTTAGAATTATGATAGTAAAATCAGTGTTTGATTTTAACATTTTCATGTATAAATTTAAATTTATTTCACGATTTATTTATTGATATTAATTTCATCATTGATACAATAGAAAATGGAAGTCTGCATAAAGAGAGTATATGACCTCTCAAATACTGTTTTAGGTATCAATTCAAACTTATCCCATGATTGACAACAACACTACCCAAATATCAAATGTTATATATATGTATATATACATATATATATATATATATATATATATATATATATATATATATATATATATATATATATATATTTATATATATGTATATATATATATATATATATATATATATATATATATATACATATATATATATATATATATATATATATATATATATATATATATATATATATATATATATATATATATATACACATATATACATATATATATATATATATATATATATATATATATATATACATGTATATATATATATATATATATTTATATATATATATATATATATATATATATATATATATATATATATATATATATATATATATATATATATATATATATATATATATATATATATATATATATATATATATATATATATATATATATATATATATAAATATTATGCTTCAATTTAAAATATCTTCCGTGTTCTATTTTCTCGACGACATCTATCTTTGTAATTAATAGTTTTTTAATGTGTCGTAAAAAAAAACATAACTTTGAGTAGTGTTATCATAGGATGGAATGGTGAAAGTAACACGTGTATAAAGTTATAACTTAAACCAGCGTATGACAAGTCGTAAACTCCTTGAATGCCCATATTTTTCTTCATCTATATTGAACAATGATTTTTTTTTTGAAACACATACACCTACTTTGTTTTCATAAATTTAACTTCCATGTACTTACCATATGTAAACAATTTATTAAATAAAAATATTTATATCTATAAAATGTATATGAATACCATATTTATTTTTTAATTTTTTAAATGTATTAAATTATTTTTTTACAGAAAGAACTTATTTTCATCAATCATTTGATATGGTCCGGTAGAGACGTTTTATTTATATTCGTGTTGATATACTTCATCGAAGCAGTACAGTCACGAGTTAAGAACACTTCAGTGATTCTAAATAAACTATCCATAAATCTTAATAATGGTACGTATGACCAAGCAATACTTATTTTGAAATATTCTTTTGGATTTATATGTCATTTCCCTGTTATCGAAATATCTATAAAAAACAGAAAAAATGCTATAACTCAACGATAAAAAAACTTCAATAATCAGTACTTTTTAAATTATTTGGTTCATTTTAAACATTATTTTTTACCGCAACGTAACAACAAAACACACAATACTAAAAATTGCTCATGGTGGGCAGTATGCTTCTTGACGGCTGCTATCAAAAAGGATTTTAATATTTTGATTGCATTAATAAATTCATTGATTTTTAATATTTTTATACATTTACAAGCATCGTAAAATTAAACATATTACAATTGTGCGCTTTTCATTTTATTTATTTTTAATTGACGAGACTGAGCTGTTGCGAGTTGCGTGGCTGAGTATAGCTAGTAGTTACAATAAACATCCATACACGATTCGAGATACATACTCACTCCTTTCAATAACGTCATTTATCAAAATTGTTTATCAAAATCGTCAATTTTCAGTTGTGCATGTTTTCAGAATGCCCAGAAAATGTTCTATATCCCAGCAAATGCGGCATATTTCAAACTTAATATTTACCCCCTACAGGGCAGAAAGTGTTGTTTTTGCATTTTGAAGAAAAGGTATTGTTTAATTTTTTTAAAATATACTTAAAAATTATTTTTCAAATGGAGAAGAAACATTCAGGTTTTACCTAAAAAGATTTGTTGCACACTAAAAAGTTCAATAAATGGCTTGAAATTTATTTTTAATGCATTTTATTACATTTTTAAACTTTAAAAACGATCTCCTGAAAAATCAAGTTATTTTTATATATATGACGTCGTTGAAAGAAGTGAGCTATATATTAACCCGATATTAACCGTATAGTCAATGTTTTAATATTTTATTTAAAAATATGAGTACTTAACTTGCAAAAAGTCCATTTTTTAATATGGGGACACTCAATCTGTCATTTGACTTTCAACTTAATAAATGTATAATTTAATATGACATTCTTTTCAGCTCCTTCCAGATATAAGCTATTGGACAAGTTCAATCGGATTCTATCTTGTCGGAGTTTTATAATGTCTGCCTACAACTTTCAAATTTACCTTTATCTGTGTTTGATTTTCAACTAAATATGCGTATAACTTAGTATTGAATTCTTTTCAGACCCTTCCCGACAGGAGTTGTTGGACAGGTTCAATCAGATTCTATCTTGTCCGAGTTTTGCAATGTCTGCCCACAATTTCCTTTCTTTCGGATTTTCCTTTGTCTGTATTTGACTTTCAACTTAATATGTGTATAATTTAGTATTGAATTCTTTTCAGACCCTTCCTGACAGGAGCTGTTGGACAGGTTCAATCAGATTCTATCTTGTCGGAGTTTTGCAATGTCTGCCCACAATTTCCTTTCTTTCGGATTTTCCTTTATCTGTGTTTGACTTAATATGTGTATAATTTAGTATTGAATTGTTTTCAGACCCTTCCCGACAGGAGCTGTTGGACAAGTTCAATCAGATTCTATCTTGTCGGAGTTTTGCAATGTCTGCCCACAATTTCCTTTCTTTCGGATTTTCCTTTATCTGTGTTTGACTTTCAACTTAATATGTGTATAATTAAGTATTGAATTCTTTTCAGACCCTTCCCGACAGGAGCTATTGGACAGGTTCAATCAGATTCTATCTTGTCGGAGTTTTGCAATGTCTGCCCACAATTTCCTTTCTTTCGGATTTTCCTTTATCTGTGTTTGACTTTTAACTAAATATGTGTATAATTAAGTATTGAATTCTTTTCAGACCCTTCCCGACAGGAGCTGTTGGACAAGTTCAATCAGATTCTATCTTGTCGGAGTTTCGCAATGACCGCTTGCAACTTTTTTTCTTTTGACTTTTCCTTTATTACGTCATTGGTTGGAGTTGTTGCAACTTACGGCATCATCATTATGCAAACATACTTCTCCATTGCTTCTACTGACTCACTGCAATTTGAAAACAAAGATCAGATTATTTCATAAAGGTGTCACAAATTCGATCGATTGCAGTAGTTTTTAATTGTTAAAAAATATTGATATTAAATTATTTAGCAGCCATCAATCAAGAGATGGTAGGATTGATCAGTATATAGAAACGAGGTCAAATGTTGGGAGCAAATTGAATGGTGCACTAAAATGGTGCATTTATATCAAATTTTGAAATAAGTTGGGTGGAGGGTTTGATCGGTAAAACAAATTTATGAGGAGAATGAGTTGAAAATAAGAGCAGAAAAAAACGAAGAAATCAAATACTTAAAAAGTACATCAAATACTTGAAACTGGTCAGCTTAAGAGTCATGGGAAGATGCATCAATTTGGAAAAGAGCAAAGAACGTTCTTAAAGACAGTGGTATGGCGTTCTATTTTCTCTGCTTTTCCCTGCTGAAAATGGCGTAATGTTTAGTCAAATTAGTATAAAGCACTTAAAGATTGTTTGATCGGGTAGTCATATAAAAAAAAAACCAGTTAAATAAACATTGAGTAAAATAACAATTGTCATTATCGACATGAATAATTTACGCTTTAATTGATATCCGTTAATGTATTATACCCGTCATCGTTTATTTTCCTAATTTGCCTAAAAGCTACAAAAAGTCGTGACAATTAATCATTTTAACGTACTTCATGAAAGTTTAGCCTATTTTATTATTTATTATAATATTTTTTCTAATTCAAATGTGTCAGTCAGCATATTCTATAAGATATTAATATCGTTTGACTGTTTATTTTATGCCTATTGAAATAAATAGACACTTCAATATTTATCATTGATGGTCGATATATGTACCTATCAGCTCGCTCGTTTAAAAAGTAAATTACAAAGCCAGCAAGAATGAAAAAAAATAATTTCAAATTGGACGATTCGCCATTTTATGAATGCAATACGGTCCTGCAGAGTAAACTCACGAAAATCACAAATGTACTTCCCAAAGAGCAAGTTGAGAAACCCGTCGAGAATGAGGAGAAAGTGGACATTGTCACCAGCATCAAACCATTTTATACCGCGTTGAATGTGATCGGAATGCAGCAGATGAGTTTCGACGGTAATGAAATATCTCCGTCTTCTATTTGGTTAAAGAGCTATTCATTTTTGGTGGCACTTGGAATACTCGGAGCTCAGGTGTACGTTCAATACAACAAGTATACGACAGCAACTTCTGAACAAACCAGTCCAGCTACCGTGGTTGTTGACCTTCTCAAAGTTATACCATCATCCATTTCGGCTATGATTTGCGTGATATTTTCTGCTACGTGCTATCAAAACATGGTCATTCGCGTAATCAACAATGTAAAAATAGTCGATAGGCAGCTTTACGTGCAAGACAAAGACATTTACAAGCCGATGAGGAACAAAGTATTTGTATTTGTGGTACTTGTATCGCTTGTAGCTTTTTCCATGAGCGCCTTCGACATCTGGGTCTACGATCAGAATTGGAATCTTACAACTACATCCGTCGTGATCACTATCAACGAATTCATTTTATTAGAAGTTTGTTTGCTCCTGCACATCGTTACAACCCGTTTGGATATTATGAACATCCAGCTAAACGCGACAAAGTACGATTCTTCTAAGCTTTTCAACAACGAAGTCTCCATCATCAGTAAGAAGAAAGAATTAATAATGATGAGTGTGGGAGAAAAAATAGGAGCTTTTAAATCAGTTAATTCAAGAACGAAGACGGAAGACGAACAAGCTGATGATATTATTAGGCTGATGAAGGTTTACGATCGATTAGCGGACAATTCCAACATCGTGAATTCTTGCTTTGGAATACCGGTAAGCTTGAACTAAATTTAATTTTTCTTCTTCTTCTTCTTCCTTCTTATAGATCTAAAGATCTGTCTATTCCGTTATTATCGCTTTGGAGATCTTCCAGGTGATCTTCTTCCGTCTGGATTCTCTTGAAGATCAATTCGGTCCAGTTTATTTTCTTGCGTTCTATTGACATGGTCATTCTAGAATCGTCTTCGCTGTCTTCCCCATCTGACTATACTCTCCGCGCGACATATTTTTCGAATTTTCGTGTTCCTTTTTTGGTCTTTTAACGTGTTTCCGATTATGGCAACGCAATGTCCTTATTTCTGAAGTTCTTAGAAGAGATTTGGTTCTCGCTGTGTGTCTCTATCCTAGTTTTACCTCTATGTTTTGTATATTTTATTGCAAACCATATTGGAGCCTGAAGTGTAAAACCCGTCATTTCATATTTATTTAAATACTCGATAACAATACGGATGTGCCTTACGTCTATCCGCACCATAAGATAATGTTTGGAGAAAAGAGATATAATGAAATAATATTTTCTCTCTAAGTTCTCTAACCCTTATCCGCACCCAATGGTGCATAGGGCAGTGTTATGTTGATCGTTAAATACACGAAGGAAAGGTGATCAGTCTTGTGCTTCAGGTACCAGTCCAGGGTCATATTAATTAAATTTTACAACATTTTGAGTGTGTCCAAATACTTGTTCACAAAATCTGGATTATCTCCAATTACAGAAGTTATTTTCATATTATTTTTTGACATTTCATCAAAGATGAAGAAGAATATGGAAGTCTGGGCATTTACGGGGCTTACGACCGTCATAGGCTGGTTTGAGTGATCACTTTACACACGTGTAACATTCACCAATTCTACCCATTATTGACAACCACACTACTCAAATTCTTCGAAGTTCTATATATATATAAGTTCTATATGTTACACGTGTGTAAAGTGATCACTCAAACCAGCCTATGACGGTCGTAAGCCCCGTAAATGCCCAGACTTCCATATTCTTCTTCATCTTTGATGAAATGTCAAAAAATAATATGAAAATAACTCCTGTAATTGGAGATAATCCAGATTTTGTGAACAAGTATTTGGACACACTCAAAATGTTGTAAATAAATTATCTGGTCAAATTATAAGCTTAATAATAAAAATGAAAATGGTATTTTCTGGCGTTTCTCATGTGTGTGATTATAATCCGGGATTCGGATCTCACATACTAATATAAGAGTTTCTGCTTAATAAAAAAGCTTCTTTACATCTCACCAATAGATGTCTCTAGTGAAGTTCTAGTGATTCAAGAACAAAGTTTCTAAATTGGTTCATATATATAGAACTTCGAAGAATTTGAGTAGTGTGGTTGTCAATAATGGGTAGAATTGGTGAATGTTACACGTGTGTAAAGTGATCACTCAAACCAGCCTATGACGGTCGTAAGCCCCGTAAATGCCCAGACTTCCATATTCTTCTTCATCTTTGATGAAATGTCAAAAAATAATTAAATTTTAGTCTGAAAAATCACTAATATTTATTTTGACCCTCTTGGGAATCGAACCCGGGACTTCCAGCATGGTAGCCTAGCGTGCTGACCATATACGGAGGCGGACAGTATTATTAATCAGGTTAATTTGATATAAGAAAAAATAGTGTCACTTTAACCAATTTCAAGTTATATTTTCTAGCTACTGAGCGCCGCCATTGCTGCTTTTATGAACATTCTATCAACTGTAGGACAATTGATGAAAGAAAATGAGACATACGATCCGACGGTAAGTTTTATTCGATATTTGATGTTTTTTTAGAACATTTGCGCTTGAAGGGCATTCTACTATTCTTAAGTTTCATTATAAAAAAAAATAAAATAAAAAAAAAAAAAAACTAGAAGATACTGCCGTCACGAAATAAATTGATTCGTAAATCGTTTTTAATTAACATAAAAAGCAATGAAATGTAATGAAATTCATTGAATTTTTTTTAGGATGGACGAAAAAATGCCAACTTAGCGATTTGGTGCCTCAGGGATGTTATATTTGTCGTGTTGGTAACTGTTGTCATTGAAACGATGCTGAGCAAAGTTAAGAAAACCTCCAATATTATAAACAAGCTTTCGATCAACCCTAAGATTGGTAAGAATGCATATTAAATTTAGAAAGTGAATAGGTTTAAGGTACCACTTACTGTAAAAAGGTTAATTTTGGGTCCTAACAATTAGTTAAACAATTTTTGACATTTTTATATAGATTAAGAAAAATATGGGAGCCTGGGTATTAACGGAGCTTATAATTTGTCAAAAGCTGGCTTTATAAAAAAAATACAGTTTTTGACTTGTCACAGACTGATTTGATAAAACCAGCCTATGACTGGTCAAGTGATCACTTGACACACGTGCAACAATCATTATTCTACCCATGATTGACAATCACACTACAATTTTTTTTGGACTCCTACAAATTTAATTATGACGCCGTGCATATAAGTTCACAAGAGCCATCTTTGTTGAATTGAGAAAGCTTTTATTTAGCAGAGACCCTTTTTGGGTGTATACAAGATTCAAACCTCGGATTATTTTTACATACTGGGAATTGTCTGAAAACATGATTAAAATTTTATGTAGCGTACGACGTGACTAGTTATTTTTACAATTGTAAAAAAAAACTTTGTTGTGTACAAAAGGTTTGTATTTTCACCAGTTGATGATAACATATATTTCTCGAAACTAGAGGTTTATATTTGTAAACCCACAAAATGTTCAATGCAAGGAATTTTCAAACGCATATTTTTGTTTCACAGATCCTGCGCGCGAGGAGCTGCTGGATAGATTTTCTCAACTAATGTCTTGTCGCAAATTCACCATCACAGCATGCAACTTCTTCCCCTTTGACTTCACTTTCATCTACTCCCTTGTCGGAGCCATAGCCACCTATACTGTTATCATTCTCCAGGTTGCTCCAACAGCGCAAAAGAAACCAGAATCATAAAAAAACATACGTATTTAAATTCATGTATTACCAGGGGCGTGCATTCCATATTGGCGGCAAAGCAGTTCTTATCGTAACTTACTTGCGTGACATATAATATCGCAAGCGGTATCTACTGTACCTTACTCAGCAGTACCTAGCTTACCTTACTACCTACCCCTACTACCGACCCAAGTAAGTAGTACCAGTTTACCTTAATGTCTACCCTAATTCATTTTCTGTACACGCCAGTATGTATATCTGTAATTTACTATGATACTCTTCTCTGAAGTTTTACGCAAGTTTAAATGACGAGGAGCTTAATAAGCTGCCCTCCAGTGTGACTTCTGCTCAGGTAAGCGTTCTCCCCAACATCCTGGCTTTTCTTATGACCAAGAAGATCGAGAATGAGGAGTAACAATTTGTCGGCACATCTTTTTCCCCGCTCCAGACTCCCACTCAACGCCCCGAGACCAATTGACGACGCTATATTTTATTTTTATTTAATATATGTATCTTTATCATTTCTTTTTAAGCGCTCTTGAGGTAGTATTTTAACGAAAATAGTGTTATATACATTTTACAAATTATTATTTTAATACTACTGTGAACCCATATCGGCATCCAATAGTGCATAGGGCACTGCATAATGTTGATGCCATTTGTTAATTTTGTCGTTTAATTATGTAGGTAATTTGAAACAACTTTGAGAGTGGAAAAACACGTTTATTTATTTTTACCTTCTGGGATCTAACCCGGGACCTCCAGAATGGTAACTAAATGTGCTTACCACTTCACTATGGAGGCGGAGGATATCTAGACTTTTTACTTAATATTATTTATATATTTGAACATATTGTAAACTAGATTGTATCTACAGGTAGACCAAATAATTCATGGATGCTGTAGCATCCATTCTGTAGAAAGATAACATGATCCGAAGGCAAAACCTAGGTGACGTTGTATATGATAGAAAGACCTTCAACCTGAGGTTGAGGAGAGCTGACCTTAACATTCTATAAAGACGATAAGTTGGGATGTAGCCAGGAAGTAGAAGAAGAAGATTATTATGAATGTACCTACTCTTTCAATTGAATTCAAACCCTAATCCGCACCCCAATGGTGCATAGGGCACTGCATTATATAAACACAGTGTTATCTTGATCGTTAACACGAAGGAAAGGTGATCAGCCCTCCGCTTCAGGTACCAGTCCAGGGTAATAATGAATAATTATAAGAGTGAAAAAATCACTTATATATTTTTGACCCCCCTGGGAATCGAACCCGGGACCTCCAGAACGGTAGCTGACTATGCTGACCATAGGATGATTGTATTCATAGTTATCATCTTATTACCGATAATAGCTTTTTCTTGTTTTGAGAAACACTACTACAGAATTAAATTAGTAGTTGATAGTGACTTCTTTATTTATTGTTTCTTATATATATTATTAGATAAAAACCAATATTTTTAGCTTTTTTACTTTATTTTTATTTGACCAGAGACCGGGTTTCGTCGTTACCGACATCATCAGACTGGCGGGAGGCTATACAAATTGTTATGTTATATATAAAACCAGGCAGGAGTTGATAACCATGATTTGATATAATTTTGTTGAGAAATTAATTTAATTTGAGGGAATTTAAGTATTGTATGATATTAAAAATATTTTTTATAAAGGTTTTTTGTATTGAGAGCACGATTTTATATAAAGTTATAATAGATTTGCATTTTTTTTTTGTAAATGAATTTGTATAGCCTCCTACCAGTCTGATGATGTCGGTAACGACGAATCCCGGTCGTTGGTCAAATAAAAATAAAGTGGAAAAGCTAAAAAATATTGGTTTTAATCTAATAATATATTAAAAATGCAATTCCATCACGAAGTGTCAGTGGATAATATAAAAAAAGTTTCTTATATAGCTTGTATTTTAGGTTTTAGAAAAAATTACCAGCATCGTGTTTAAATGTGAAATAATTTTGTTTTTTGTTGACGTTTGAAGTTTGAATGCACACTGTTTATTTTGAGAGTACACACTTGATTTGTGTAATATTTTATAAATTAAGCATAACTAAATAATTATTAAATTTAATGTTGTGGGGTTTTAAAAATATTTTACCAACAACAAAAACAAATGTTTCAACTTATAAACATTTTTTTTTTAATTTTAGTATTATATACAATATATATTTTGCAATGCACATAATGTCTTTGACAACATAAAATCTTTTTTGACATACTTTTTAAATGTTTTGTGGGAATTGTTAAAAAAATAAATATAAATTCCAAAAGTAAAATTAATATTCAGCTTTGAGTATACCACAGTGTTTTGAGCAATTGTTTTATTTGTATTTTAAGCATGTTTATGTGTTAGTTACATTTTTAATGAAATTTTTACGTATTGAAAAATAAAGCAAAAATCTTACTTGCATTTGTTTAATTTAGTTATATTATTGAAAGCCAACCAATAAAAAGTGTTTTAATTGTATTCACTGACTCTCCTGCAATATAATCTTATCACTAAACTAACAAACAAACCATTACGCCACATTCCCGCAGGGGTAGGTAGAGAGAATAGAATGCCACACTAATCTATCTTTGCAAAAAATCTTCGCCCCTTCCACATTCGTACATTCGATTATTCCGAGTCCTGACCCGACAGTTCTCATGTATTTTTTTTCAATAAAAGAAATATTTGTGTTTTTTAATTTTATTATTAATAATAATAATAAAACCCTTATCCGCACCCCAATGGTGCATAGGGCACTGCGTCATATAAACGCAGTGTTATCTTGATCGTTTACACATGAAGGAAAGGTGATCAGCCCTCCGCTTCAAGTACCAGTCCAGGGTAATATTGAATAAATATTAAAGTGAAAAAATCACTCATATTTATTCTTACCCCCCCTGGGAATCGAACCCGGGTCCTCCAGAACGGTAGCCGAGGCGGAGAATTTTATTATTAACACAAATATTTTAATTTCATACAATCTCTGTGAGCCTAAGGGGGTCATTGTTAGAAATAGTTTTCAAATTTTGGTAGAGTGGGCTCGAACCGAGAAACTGACTTAAGAGTCCGCGACACTAGCCACGGGATCACAGCCCGACATTTAAAATACTTGAATCATGCAAAGTTATTCCGGATTCGTTAAATTTATCGGTGTTTGCTAATATTTACATTATGCCGTGTTTATGCTTATGGATAAGTATTTAAAACTGTGAATACCCAGACTTCCATACTATTCTTCGCCTATGTTGATTTTAATCCTTGATATATTTTTTTAAAAGTATTTAATACTTTTCACATCTCAAAATAGATGATGAATGTGGAAATCTGAGTATTAAAGAGCTAACGACCGTCATAGGCTTCGTTATGTGATCACTGAACTTATTTTTATTTATTTACTATTTTTTTTCAAAACATATTACAAACATAAGTCAAACATATAATATTCCCGATTAGTAATTTCTATTTCTCATTTTGGGACAAAGGATTAAGGTAAACAAGACTGGAACACAAATAATAAAGTTACAAAAAAGGTTTTTTTAAATTAACCAAAACTAATATATGATAAAATATAAAAACAATAAAGAGGTATAATAAATAGGCATAAGAAGCATATTTTAAAGAAATAGATGAGAAAAACATAAGGTAAGAAGCATATTTAAAATAAACAAATGAGAAAATATAAAAAATATATGTAAATACATATATATATATATATATATATATATATATATATATATATATATATATATATACATATATATATATATATATATATGTATATATATATATATGTATATATATATATATATATATATATATATATATATATATATATATATATATATATATATATATATATATATATATATATATATATATATATGTATAAATATATATATTTATATATATATATATATATATATATATATATATATATATATATATATATATATATATATATATATATATATATATATATATATATATATATATATATATATATTTATTTATTATTTAAAATGAGAAATATAACAAATGAGAAAATATAAAACACAAAATATAAGAAAATATGACTAATCACTACATATATAATCAAACTCGTGACATCTGTACGGCTGTCCAAACTCAAATCAAAGTGAGGGACATTTTTTTGTAGTACGTTTTTTTTGCATTTTTGGACTAAGTAGATTCAACTAAGTCCAAAAATGCAATAAAAACGTAGTTAAAAAAATGTCCTTTACTGTGTTTTAAGTTTGGACAGCCGAGTACACGTGAGATCATAAAAGCTATTTTTGTAGAAATGGGGAATATATTTAAGTATTTTATTTACATATAAAAAATTAAATGAAAATTTCAAGTACTCTCTTCGGAGCTGCTTTTCTTCCCTCTTTTTAACGGATGTCTCCTTCGACTCCCTCTTTTCCTGGCGGATTGTTTCGCCTGCACGAGGGCTGGTGGATCCTCGAGATTATTCGTTGTCTGCACGAAGTCCATCCCGACATTGTCGCAACTCGTTGCATCTTGAGCCATGTCGAACATGAAGGCAAGATCTATCCCGTACCGGGGCAGCTTGTCTCTCAGGTACGATATCACGTTTATGGGCAGGGAATTATTCCGAGACATGATGAATGAAGAAAAGTATCTCGTGCTTTTTTCCTTCTCAGCGCAATGCATGAGAAGAGTCCAGGAGGTATAGTCTGTGTCCAGAACGTACGTGTTATATATTCCTTCATCTAAAAAACCGGAATACAAAACCAATGAGACATCTTCAATTACGTACAAACTAAAGCATTTTTTAAATATAATATAATATACTAATAAAGCAAATAGCATGCCATTTCTCCATAAGGGTAGGCATAGAGGATGGAATGCCAAGCTCTTCTCTTCTGACATACAGTCATAGTTTCTTTCACGTCCATACATCTAGTCATACGTGCCCTCCGATTATGTAGACTTTTGACACCACTAGGTTCGGCAAATATAGATTCTAAGTCATTTTCTCGTTATCCATTCGCTTAACTTGTCCAAACCAACCTAAAAAACTTTTCTTAATATTTTCATGCGGTATATATATATATATATATATATATATATATATATATATATATATATATATATATATATATATATATATATATATATAATATATATATATATATATATATACCTATGTGTGTGTACCTATGTATATTTATTAGTAAAACTTTGTTTCATTTAAACCTGTGTATTTTATTTGTTTACATCGATTGTTTTATCTTATACTTACACGTATCTTCTGCGTGTACCCAGTGTGCGGGTGTGACAGAATCCGGTACCTGCCATGTGATGTTGCCCAATAAAAGTTCACTCAGAGGATCGTTGATAAACGCGTATGTGAAGTTCATCGTTACTTCAATTTGGTGTTTTTCTGAAAGAGAAAATAGGAATATGGACATTTGTTGACAGTCTTCTCTGTAAAAAAAAAGTATTAATTTTTGCCATAATAGTTAAAACAACACCGTTTTCTAATGTTGAAAGTAATTTTGGTGGTACGATGTCTTAAGAATTAAATTGGGATCTCAATATGATTTTTTTCATATGATTATTTTTACGATATTTTTACCTTGTCAGGGTATTACCGAAAAAGTTTCAATGATGCCCTTTGAATCTGTGTCTGATTTAAAAGGTATTATTGCTTTAAATATAAACTATGTATGTGCACATTAACTAATTTTTTCATTTTAATATAGAGTCCTATAAAATTGACACCATTTTCCAATATTTTCATTGAAAAGGTTTAAAAGGTAAAAAGGCACTTTACTGGTTTAATTCTTAACTACACATCGCGCACTCCTTTCAAGAACGTCATAAATCAAAAATCGACAATTTTCAGTTCTGCATGTTTTCGGAATGCCCAGAAAATGTACTATATCCCAGCAAAAGAGGGATATTTTTAATTTAATGTTTACCCGCTACAGGGCAGAAAGTGTTGTTTTTGAATTTTGAAGAAAATGTATTGTTTAATTATTTTTTTAAAATATACTAAATATTTTTCAAATAGAGAAAAACCTTCAGGTTTTACCTAAAAAGTACTGTAGCACACTAAAAATTCAATAAGTGGCATGATATTTATTTTTAATACATTGTATTATATTTTTAAACTTTAAAAACGTTCTCCTGAAAAATCAAGTTTTTTGAAAGGAGTGAGCGACATATATTTATTTGTTCAGTATCTTCATATTATGTTTCAATTGTGGTAATGTTTAATTTTAATTATGATAAATATTACATTATCCTTTGATTGGAAGGCACCTACTTTTACACGAAGTAATTTTGTATACTTACGTATTACCCTTGGAATAATATTTTACGAAAATACCTTTAAAAATTTATTTACCAATATAAAAAGTGTTGAAATTTTTATATCATGAATCATTTCACTTGTATTCTTTTAGTTTCGTAAATATTTTAAAAAAAAACTTGTTTTTAAATGTATTTATTTACCTGTAGAAAGTATTTTGTCATCTTGAGTAAATTCGGCTCTCATGCATTTATAGGAAAGGTCTTCTTCCGAGCTGGCGTAGTATTGAACAACGTACCATCTACCTAGAAGCTTTACAATAATGCTATAGTTTATATCACCGCAATTTTTTATTGATTGTAAACAAATATTTGTTGCACAGTTTATATGTTTACATATGTAATGGACAAAAGTATAAATATTTTAGACAAGTAGATAATTCCAACACAAAGATATAATGAAATGATACGTAAAAACATAGTTAATAATTACATACAAGGTGCAATTTTTAAGAAAATCAAAGTTTTAACGATAATCAAAGACTTACTGCATATTCACGGTTCTCAGAATTTGACAGTTTTTCATTCAATAAACCAATAGAGCTGCATTATGTCATTTGATTTACATCAATATTTGTTGCAGCATTAACATTAAATATTTAATTTTTTAAAGTGTAATTCCTTAATTTTTCTAAACCATTAGTTCATAGTTTCCACGAGCTTTTAGTACATTTACAACTTATTTGAATATTTAATTTACAACAGTAGGTACGTTCTTACTATTCAAAATAATTCAATGATCAGATAATCAGTGAAAAACTACACTTCTTATAATAACAAAAAATATGTGTAAAGCATCAAATAATAAAAGTCAAAAAAAGCTTCCAGTAAACATAAAAATGAACATCTATGAAAAATTTCAAATCTTTCTCTGTGTAAGAAATTTTCAATTTGAAAAAATACGTATGTATAAAATAAGCATGCTTTTTGTATAACATATAAGGAGATATATTTTGGTAACACACAATTTTGATTTTGTAAGCATATTGCAATTTTTGTATTAATTTCTAAAAAAAACAGCACTTAGTCTTCAATTCGAAGTAAGTAACAAATTGTCATATTTCTGCATATTTACATGACTTTTGAAGTACAATACATGGTGGCTTTAAGAAAGCTGGTATTTACAAATCAGCATTCTTTCTCCTCCTACTCACACATTTCATTGATGATTCTCACCCCAAAAATGATTGGGTACTTTTTGCAACGATTTTACAAATATTTCAGGGCTGGGATTTCATAACCACTTGACATTACTTGTAGACTTTTATTTCTAATGACTTTGGCATTTAGAAACTGGTTCTCCATTGGTGGAAAAAATATATTTCTTAATATTTCTTATTGTTTAGATAAGAAAAAGGAATTTTTTAATTAAACACTTTTATAATACCGCTTACTGAGTTTAATTTCGTTACACATGACTTGTTTCGAGAACTACATAAAGCTATTTTCATCTACAGGTGAAAAGTTAAACTATGCAAGTAATTAATGTTTAGTTACAAAAAATGTTTAGTTACAAAAAATTCTAAATGTCATTCCACAAAGTTAATGCCGAAACAATCAATAATATCGCTCATTTGGTGCGACTGGCGTATTTACACTTTTAGAAATATTACAGGAGATGCCATTCAGACATTGTAGTAACAGAAATGGCGCCATTTTACTCAATTCTACAATGACACTCGAGCCATCTCGCATCATTTCGCCACACAATCAATTCTGTCCATGTTTGTCCCAATGTAAATAGTCTTTCTGTACAGTTTGACATATTTAACTTGTTTTAAAAAATATAATTACGTCATAGTTGCACCACATGAGCGATATAAGAATAAAGAGCACTGGATAAGAGAAATATGGTATATTGAAGATGTCGTTAGGTGGAGAAGGCAACGAAGAAGACAATGGTATGCGCATGTGAGGAGAATGAAACCATCCAGACTCCCTCACATTGTCCTACACAGCAGGATTGACAGCTGGGAATCGACATCGCAAGAGCCTAATCCCTCTTAAAAACAGCCCACAAGGCCTACATCAAGAAAAAATGTATTCTTATTATTTAATAATGTCGTGATTTTAAAACTTGGTGTTAAGTAAGTATTAATATATTTTGAGGTAGTATTTTATGAAAATGGCGCAAGATAAACTATTGCAAATTACATTTATGTTATTTTTTTACTTACTTGGTTCAAATCGAAATTCCGCATAGCTTTTACAATAGGACATTTTGTTTTATCAACTTTGTTTCCGAACAAAAAACAATTATAACACCACAATGATAATAATAATAAAAACAAACTTATTTTAACCATATTCACTTTTTTATTGTACGCTAAAGTATTTGAAAAACAATTTAATATAATTTTAAAACCATCACGTATTAAATATAACAGTTAATAGCACAATAATATGGCAATAATATGGCAATATTAAAAACTAAACTTTAAAAAAGTTAAACTAGCAAATTGAAGTATTCTGCGTGCAAATTGAGCAGATGACACACACAACTGATTGTTACCAGTAGTCTAGAACAAATAACAATGATAATATACATAATATCTACATACAATGGAAATATCAGGGGAGTTCAATACACATCACAGAAATATAAAATCTTATATATACCATATATATATATATATATATATATATATATATATATATATATATATATATATATATATATATATATATATATATATATAATATATATATATATAAATATATGTATATATATATATATATATATATATATATATATATATATAATATATATATATATATATATGTGTGTGTGTTAGTATAAACATAAACAAGAACCGTCAATAATTTTTTTAACGAAATATTGATAAATCCGATTGCTCGCAATGCTATTTTACTACTTCAAGGGTTTCAATTTTCGATGTCGTTGTTATTGCCCTGTTATCCTAAAAACTGTGGATAACTGCGACTGTGACTAAAAAAAGGATTTACAACATTTTGAGTGTGTCCAAATACTTATTCACGAAATCTGGAGTATCTCCAACTACAGGAGTTACAGGAGAATTTGAGTAGTGTGGTTGTCAATAATGGGTAAAGTGATCACTTAAACCAGCCTATGACCGTCGTCAGCCCCGTAAATGCCCAGACTTCCATATTCTTCTTCATCTTTGATGAGATGTCAAAAAATAATATAAATAAAAGATCATAAATAAAATGCTGTGGATTATATTTTATAATAAAATCCCTAGCATTTTATTTAAGACCCTTCATTTTTTTTGTTCTTATTGTTATCATTTATTTAATGTTTTTATGTTACTGCGTCGAGCTGTTCCGAATTTTGACAATACATGTAATAAAATACCGAGAAAAATTATCATGACAATAAAAGAATTTTGAAAAGAAATATCAACAAATCGTGTAAATAGAAGCAAAATCACTCATATATTATTATCAATATTGTTATCTCTTATAAGAGCCGTCCTACGTCCAGTCCATATTGTGTGCTCTACTAGATAACAGTGGAATTTAGTAGCCACAGGAAGCTCGATATTTTGTATTGCAACGTTGATAATCACATCAGCAGCCGAGCTTATTATTAGCGTACCTAATAAATTATTATAATTTAAGTTAATAATATAAGCACATAGAAAAAAATGTTTTATGAATTCCATTTTGAGAACTTGGTTGGACACATTTAAGCGAGAGATAACGTGGATTTTTTTAAATCCAAAAACCATTGTCTTAATTCTTGCTTTCCTTCCCAATTGTTTGTATGTACATTTACAACTAAAACTCCCGCACATCTCCGTATGTGTATGTGAATATGTTTGTATGTACAATATTATATATAAAAAACATATGTATATATCTCCGCCTCCGTAGTGTAATGGTCAGCATGCTCGGCTACCGTTCTAGAGGTCCCGGGTTCGATTCCCAAGGGGGGTAAAATAAATATAAGTGATTTTTTCACTGTAATATTTATTCAATACTACCCTGGACTGGTACCTGAAGCGGAGAACTGATCACCTTTCCTTCATGTGTAAACGATCGAGATAACACTGCGTTTATATGAAGCAGTGCCCTATGCACTATTGGGGTGCGGTAAGGGTTTTTTATTATTATACATATATGTTCTTATTTATAAATCATTAATTTAATTTTTATCAAACAGTGGTATTAACCATGTAACACTATAATTGAAAATATATAAATTTGACCACAAAGTGACTGCCGAATCAATAAATGAAATCTTTAATTTCACTTCATTTTATTTTTGTATTTTTTTATTATTATTTTATTTTTATGCTGCTTACATTATGTATAAAGTCATTGAAAATATGAACTAAATACAAAACTGCTATTCATAAGCAGATAATGGAAGTGGGCAGATTTGAAATATATGTCATTATTCAGCCATTTTGTATTTGATTACATAAAATTTGTCCTCAGCATAAGAAAAGTGAGGGGAAACTATCGTTATTTGCTATGTGTAATGTATATCATTAAATAAATGCCTGAGAAAATTTAGAGGCTTGTATACTTCGAAATAAATATTTAAGATAATAGAAAGAAAGAATGAAGAATAAATGAGTGAAGAAAGAACGGTTAAATAAATTTATAAGGCGAATGTGGTTGGAAAAAGAAGCAGAGAAAGACCGAGGAAAACTTGGCACAATCAGGTATGTCAAATACTTGAAAGCGGCCGCGTTATAATCGTCGGGTATGTATGAGGAGATACATGAATGTAGAAGAGGCAAAGAATGTTTGCAAAGACAGAGTGGTGTGGCGTTCGATTCTCTCTGCCTACCTCTGCAACCTACTGCTGGGGAAGCGGCGTGATGGTTAGTTAGTTTTTTTTAACATTAAACAAGTGTATGCAAATTCTTTTGTTTCAAATCATCAGCTAATTCTAATTAAACATAATAAATATTTATGTACGCCATATAGCTTCAATTTGTGTACCCTGATATCCAAATTATATGCGATGATATCATTAGTATGTATACGACATCATTCTGACATAGAAATCAAAATGGCGACTTGACACATCTTTTTCTTGCGGTTCCTTTTGGATAAAAACTCGCACGTGAACTAAATACTTAAAATATTAAATTCGATTTTGTAACGATTTAAGAATGAAATACTTTGCTTAAAAAAACATGGGCAGGATTTTCCTTATTACTAATTTATAGAATATATAGTCGTCAAATGAGTCAAAATTGTTTTATGTATGTCAACACTTTCGTATGTAGTTTTTGAAACTAATCGTGTTATGAAATTAAATTTAATAAGTGGCACTAAACAATTAAATATTTTTTTTTATTTATTTTACTGAGATCCATATTTCTCTTAAAACTTAAATAAAAATATCTTTGTTAAAAAAAAAACAAATAAATGTTCGTAATGGAGTATTCTCTGCAACATTTTTGGAATTTACATATTTAAAATAAAAATAAACAAAAATAAGTAATGAAAATATACACTCTCTCTCTCTCTCTCTCTCTCTCTCACACACACACACACACACACACACACATACACACACACACACACATACATATATATATATATATATATATATATATATATATATATATATATATATATATATATATATATACATTATATTATGACGCACTGTCATGATATTTAAATGTTTAGGTATTCATAGTTGTATTAGGTAATTTATTTAAATCACACACATTTCATGTGGTTTTATAAAAATAACAATAATATTACGTTGATTTCCGCCTACGCGTCCACATAGTAACTTCCTGTATGTGGGTGTACATATTCACATGTGCTACAAATATCCCCGCTTATGAATGATAGTTTAGAACGATTGTTATAGAGAGTGGTCAGTTTTGGATCTTTGTTATTTAAATAAAAGTCACCACATCCAATTTAAGAGTTTACTTCCTCCGTTGTTTCCCCAAAGACAGATAAAAAAGATAATAATCAAACCTTCTCTTTAAGCTACTACTATTACTACTAAAACTACTACTACCATCACGTCGTTTCCCCGCAGGAGTAGGCAGAGAGGATGGAACGCCACAATCTTCTGTCCTGACATACACTCTTCGCCTCCTTCACATCCATACATCTAGTCATACATGCCCTTTACGCAGACATTTGACACCGCCAGATTTTAGGTTCTGATTGATCTGATCGTGCCAAGTCTTTTTCGGTCGCCCTCGTTCTGTTTTCTCTCTCACATTCGCCACATTTTTTTTCTTAGTCATTTTCTCGTTATCCATTCGTTCCACATGTCCATACCACCGCAAAAAACTCTTACAAATTTTTTCAATTATTCCTCGTTCAGCCTTACATTCCTTTCTAATATCTTTTTTTTCTTTTTAAGCTGCTCCATATAATTTCTTCATGATCACCCTTCTGCTATATTTATACATCTTGTATTTTCCCCTGCATAGTGACAGTAAAGGTCGCTACGCCGTTAGGTATATTATATCATCTTCCCATAGCTCATAATCTATTTTTTCTTATTTGATTTTCTATTACTCTTCCTAGATTTTTTTCATTTATCACTCGTTTCATCCATTTATGTATTTTTATATTATTTTTTGACATCTCATCAAATATGAAGAAGAATATGGAAGTCTGGGCATTTACGGGGCTGACGACCGTCATAGGCTGGTTTAAGTGATCACTTTACACACGTGTAACATTCACCAATATTACCCATTATTGACAACCACGCTACTCAAATTCTTGGAAGTTCTGTATATATGAACCAATTTAGAAACCTTGTTCTTGAATCACAAGAGCTTCACTAGAGACATCTATTGGTGAGATGTAAAGAAGCTTTTTACTAAGCAGAAACTCTCATATTAGTATGTGAGGTCCGAATCCTGCATTATAATCACACACATGAGAAACGCCAGAAAATGCCATTTTCATTTTTATTATTTAAGCTTATAATTTGACCAGACAATTTATTTACAACATTTTGAGTGTGTCCAAATACTTGTTCACAAGTATTTAGACACACTCAAAATGTTGTATGTATTTTTAAAATTCCTTCTCCAATCTAATAACTCAAATCATTCTCTAACCATCTTTATCATCGTTCTGGATTTACTACCACGGAGTTTTATTGTTTGTACTCTAGGCATAGGTTTTTAAGATTTTTCTTGGCTTTTTTTGGTATTTGCGAAGTAAAAAAAGATATTTTATAAATGTATATACAAATAAATGCTAAAAAAGTATATGGATTAAACTAAAAAAATTGTAATCTAATATCATTAAAATACTCATTTCAATACCATATTTTATTATTTTGTTAAATTATATATTAATATATATTACGCAAGCGCAAGCACGTAATTGATTTTGAAAATTTGAAAAAAAAACCTAGAAAAAAGGTGCAGGAACGCCGTTCCACCGCGTTACGTGAAAAAAAATGCCCTGTTTATTTGTGTAAATACCATTCAAAGTATTTTAAACTCTCCATACAAACCACATCGTTTTTGTCAAATATTCAAAGTAGTTTTATAAATAATTATAGTTATTTATTTATTACATGACATAAAGACTTTACAAAATGGCATTAAAATATATTTTTTTAGTTCAATTCCTAGTAGGGGGTTGAAAATAAATATTGGTGAGTTTACACCCTAACATTTATTTAATATTACCCTGGACTGGTAACTGAAGTGAAGGAGTGATCACCTTGCCTTCGCGTAAGTAACGATCAAGATAACACTGCGTCAAAACGATGCAGTGCCCTTTGCACCGTTGGGTGCAGATAAGGGTTAGAAGAAGAAGAAGTATTACGTAATTCTAAATTTAAAATAAATGTAAAGAATCGTCACATGATAATAATAATATCTTTTGATAATTTATATAGCGCCATTTTCGTAAAATACTACCTAAAGGGCGCTTATATGGATGTGAATTATGATATGAAAATGGTAATGAAAAATAAAAAAAATATTTAAAAAAACGTCGTCATCAGCGAGTCTGGTGAGAGAAGTGCATCTGACGTATTATTGCGCCTTCTTCTCGGTCTTCTTCGGTATACACGTTCTCACAATTTTTCCTTAACTTGGTACAATACTACAGTGTACGTAGCTATGGTTGCTGCTAGGTTATAGACCAACGTACTGTCTACAGGAAAAAGTCCACAAGCTGATATATTACAAGGTCTGCTCTTCATCTGGTTCCTTAGAAGCGCAAGTTGCGATCGGTGGTAATTACCTGGAAAATAAAAATTTGTGATTCGCGACAAAAAGTTCAATCGATTTAAGGCTTTATTTTCATTTTATTTTATTTATTTAGAAATTTAACAGAACATTAACACAAATGCATCTACAATAATGAATAACAAATAAAACAGGTTATTGTAACATTCCAATTACAAAATTTTACAAATGTTAAATGAGTTAAAAGTAAACAGCAAGATTTAAATAAAGCAAAAGTTAAGAAGATTAATAGACAGACTTAATTTAGAGCTAGAGTAAAAATAATAATAAAAAAAATAAAAAATAAACAGTTATAAGTTGTACAAGTTGAGAATAGCAATGAAGTAAAAAATAAGTGCTACTAGGCAACAGCAAAAAAAAAAACAGTAAACACATAAAACAGAAAACGTACTCAACAGATACGTAGCTTTTCATATTATACTTGTATATTGATACGTAGCATCAATACATAAAATGGAAATTTAACAAAACACTTAAATAAATTCATTTACATTAACGAGTAACATAAAACAGGTATTTGTAGTATTTCAGTTATAAAATTTCACATTTGTAATTTTGTGAAAATACCTGGAAGAGGGACGGAAGGAAAAAGGGTTAAGAGAAAGATTAAAGCTCAAGTTAAAGACAAATAATATTACAACAGGGACACACCCTGATATGAAGGTCGACTTGTTATGTTAGCGATTTCAGTCCTGACAGTGTCGAGTAGAACATAAAAAAAAAACAAAATTTAAAGTAAATTTTTTAACCATAGAATGCCTTAATATTTTCAGAATAAAGTAGTTTTTATTTTCAAAGAAATATTACAAAATGATACTAGAAATAAGGATATAACAAGACTACCATTTTAAAAAAAGAGACGGTAAATTGTATTATGTATAAGGTTTTGAAAATGTATGATGAGATGCCTAAATGTATGAAGAATGAAAAGAGTCTGAAAGATTTTAAAAACGAAGGGTTTTGTATATTAAAAGAAGGTGTAAATATATGGTACATGATGTAAATTAAGTTAAATAAAATTTTGTTTTAATTGTAATTTAAGCTTACTGAAGAAATATAAAAATATCACTACAGAGACTTAATAAAACTGGCGGTGTTTATTATTAATGTAAGCAAATGTAGTTTCGAAACTACTTGTGTATACAATAATAAACTTAAAAACTGGTCTTATACAAGTGTTTTATTTTAATTTTTATAAATTTATTTTGTGTATAAATACTTGCTTATATCTGGATTTATTGTCATCTTGTATATAATAGTGATCCCTCTTTTATTATCAGTGTCCAGTTTTTCAGCAAAGAATATTAGCATTATCACCAACAACACGAAGTGTGTAATCCAGCTAATTGTAGAATATACACCGAATATCAACTGAAAACATGCTCCAATTGAATCTGTATGTCCTGCGGTTAATATATGAATTATGCAACGAACAAATATATTTGATTAGACCATTAGTAAATCACTTTATATTAAAAAAAAAAAGCCAATGGCGGCAAGAAGTTTTAATCTTGTACCGATTTAGAGATTTTAAAAAGTGAACTGTTGATCTGCATAGCGAGATTTGCAAGAGTACCGTAGAACGGGGCTACTTGAACTTTGATGTGTTACTTGAGCCCAGTACATTTTTTTTATTTCGATCTGTATTTGGTCTACAATAATGAACGTATCGACACAATTCATTATTTCCCTGACAGGTGACACTTATTGTTACGATACGTTCATTATTGTATACCAAACACAGATTTTTGTTGTACTGGGCTCAAGTAACACATCAAAGTTCAAGTAGCTCCGTTCAAGGGTACTGATTTTTCTTTTCCATTTTATTCCTAACTTAACGAGTTTTGGCAGATTATGATAAATACGGACGTTAATATTTTTGATTAATTACCATTTTTACCATGACATGGTTTGCATGTGGACTACTCATTTGAAATATGATAAAAAAATTACTAAAATTAGAACAAAGGTTTATAGCAGCGGAAGCTTGATAGACAGTACAAAACGAATGTATGGAAGCCTAATATATGGAAGTGAAGCATGGGGTCGCAAGAAGAAGATGTAAGCAAACTGAATGAAGTCAATATGCGATCTCTCAGACTAATGTGTGAAAAAGCGATGTATGATAAATGCTCGAATGGTGTTATCAGGAAAGAATGCAAAGATGAGATAAGCATTA